>NW_027515564.1:0-75677 GCF_048772815.1 Callospermophilus lateralis
CCGTTATTTTTTAAAAATATTTTTAGATACAAATGTGCACGATACCTTTCTTTTATTTATTTCTTTTAATGTGGTGCTGAGGATTAAAACCCTATCACTGAATACCACAGCCCCACTAGTTATTTCTTGCAAAGGTTATTTTTGAGCTCATTAAATGAATGAGGTACATTCTAAGTGCCAGGTATTTAGCAGTTAACAGGCAAGTGTTTTCATACGTGCGAGGGGGTAAGTGGTTCTTACAGTTGCCTGATTTATAGAAGATGTTAAAATAAATGTCATTATAAAGAAAATAAAAATAAATGTAAGATCAAAGAAATTTTATCACAGAATATATGTGTGTGTATTGACATTTGTATTTGACTTTTTGCAAATAATAATAACAGTTAATGTAAAGTGCTTGCCATTTTTTTCTGATCCTCATGCAATAAGTAACCACCATGTTTATACTAGCAACATGTCATAAAATATCTATAGGTTAGAATAAGTTTTTTCCCATTTTCCTCACAACCTCTTATATGTAATTTTGTATAACAATGAGGGTCTCCTTGCATTTGCATGCAATTTCCCTTTTCTCTCCCTTTCCCTCCCACCTCATGTCTCTGTTTAATGTTAATCTTTTCCTCCTGCTCTTCCTCCCTGCTCTGTTCTTAGTTGTTCTCATTATATCAAAGAAGACATTTGGCATTTGTTTTTTAGGGATTGGCTAGCTTCACTTAGCATAATCTGCTCTAATGCCATCCATTTCCCTGCAAATTCCATGATTTTGTCATTTTTTAGTCCTGCATAATACTCCATTGTGCATAAATGGCACATTGTTTTTATCCATTCATCTATTGAAGGGCATCTAGGTTGGTTCCACAGTCTAGCTATTGTGAATTGTGCTGCTATGAACATCGATGTGGCAGTATCCCTGTAGTACGCTCTTTTAAGGTCTTCAGGGAATAGTCTGAGAGAGGCAATAGCTGGGTCAAATGGTGATTCCATTCCCAGGTTTCCCAGGAATCTCCATACTGCTTTCGAAATTGGCCGCACCAATTTGCAGTCCCACCAGCAATGTACAAGAGTACCCTTTTCCCCACATCCTCGCCAGCAGCTGTTGTTGTTTGACTTCCTAATGGCTGCCAATCTTAGGGTGGTTTTGCTTTGCATTTCTCTGACTGCTAGAGATGGTGAGCAACATGTCAGAAAATATCTATCGGTTAGAAGAAGCTTATGCTTGTTAGTATTTTTCCTAGTGTAATGATTCTGGTAGCACCAGATTCAAACTATAAAGAGTACTGCTTTTAAATAATAGACAATTATGAACAAATTTCCATTAGACTTTTAAGTTGGTTAATAATCATCTGCTATTTAAAAACATCTAGCTCAGATTTGTGTTTCTGAGGTTAACTACAAAGGTCTGCACACAAATCATTAAAAATTCCTGGGCCATTATATGTTTTTTTTTTTAACATAGTATTTTTTTAATTACTGTATCATAATCTTACCTGGAATTTAAATTTAAAATTTCAGCTTTGCTTATACACTTAAATTATCCAGCTAAAATATTTTACAGAACATTTTCAAGAATATATTCTGATATAAATCTTATGTGTTGTTAATTATTCATTAGTAAGGAAATATTACCACAATAATATTATGTAATATTATTTAGAGTGTGAAAGTATATAGAAATATTTTGAATATATATATATATATATATATATATATATATATATATATATATATATATACACACACACACACATCACACATACACACAAAGCTTGAAAAAATAATTTGGCTATCTATTGGCTACACAAATGGAAATTTAAATAAATTTAGCCTCAAACTTGCCATGTAAATTAGAAATAGTTATACATAGTACTGCTTTACTTGTCATTTTCTATGTAACTGTATTGTTACTACATGTCATATTCAATTATAACACTATGAAATTTGTAATCAGTATGAGCATATCATTAACAAAAATCAATAATACTTTATTGCATTTCTGTGAGTTGACACATCTCCAGTCCTTTTTAGAAAGACTTACTATAGGCTTTGAAGGATTTATAGATTTAACGTATTACTGCAATGTGTTGTTGGGGTCCATTACTAAGAAAATAGATATTTTCTAGATGGCATTGAGATACATCTCTAAAACTTTGATGAAAGTATGGAATGCAATCTGGGCAAAAGAATAAAAACTACCTCAGGCATCAAGAACCACAGGAACTCAAGCACCACAGCAACATTTTGTTGAATGAGCACTGCACAGTGCATCTTAGCCATACTCATGATAACCTGGGAGTTCACAGCTATCAGACTGAGGGAAGATTGAATAATAGAGAGTTTACAATTCATGTTAAGAATGAATTGGACCCAATTAATGGTCTGCCCTCAGAAAATTAATGTTTTTAAGGTACACGTACAATAAAATCCACATATACCCAAAATGAAAATTGTAATTTGTTAAAACACAAAGACTATATAAGTCCTGTTACATTTTCATTTTTACATTTAATCATTTCATTTAGTTTACATGGCAACCTCTAGTCACATACTAGCTTACATATTTTTATGTGTTGTCAAATTCTTTTCATCAATTTCAATACTTAAAGATGAAACTAAACAATTCCATTATTATATTTTAAGAAATTACCACCATGAAGAATATAGACAGGAAATTCATTTTGTCCTTAGTTTACTTTGCTTTCTTTGTGTATTCTCATGCAGTGCTTTTTATTTATGATCTTGAGAAAGCCATGGGAAGGTGAATTCACCTTGTTGCAAAAAAAACAGAGAAATGTATTATAGAATGTTTAGTTGTTTCCTGGTGGTATCTTTTTCAAAAGGTATATGGAAATGACATTATAGACAATATCAAGTTACAGTTAAATATTTTTCTGTCAAGGAGAGAGGAGATTTCAGAAATATGAATCTGCTCCTCTTTGCGCGTATCTTGAATTCTGGCTCTTACGCCCAGCCAACTCTCAGGCACAGATCTATGTAAACATGAGTTCCTCACGGGTGGGCCTGAGATCTTTCAATTCCAGTCTTTAAAGATAAAGTTTCTTGACAGATGATATTTTAGGAAGACATCTCCTGAGACTTTCTCACAGTTCAATCAGGCATGTCTCGATTTGTATAGGAAAATCTCTGCATTTGCTCTATTGTTTCTTATAAGAGAGAGAGTGTGCTCCCAATGAATAGACACATTAAGATTTGCTTTTATAGAAGGTTTATCCATGATTGTTTAAACATGATATTTATGCATTATTATTTTTGTGGGATAATAAATTCAACATAAAGTATTCATTCCCATTTTAAAATTACAACCTTGGTTTCAGACTTGATAAGGGTATGTAAAATTTTCTAAAGAAAATATTTTATATAGAAGAAATCATGTAATACCTTGAATTTCAAAGAAGTTTCACATTTGACTGAACCATCATATGGAATAGAAAATATCTGAAAAGTCCAAAGTACAAAAACTACATGATAAAGGGTCCAGAATATGTAGGGATCTAAAACTATTTTTTTGTATGAAATACACTTAATAGTCTCTCCAATTTTACAAATTCATTGCTAGCTTATAAAACAAAAACTATTGAGTTACATTTACCTTTGCAGATGCAGAAAACACACAACAAAAGTCAGACAGATATTAAAATATTCCAGCCTTCCCATGAGATGATATTATTTCCATAAACTTTATAAAGCAAAATTAAATTCTTGTCTAATTATAGCTAAATATATTCACAAATCTTTAAAGATAAATAATGATTCAAGAAATTTTTAAGAACTTAAGAATACACTTAAGAAAAGGTCCAGAGTTATTGTAAAAAAATATTTTAATGCTGTTTTGTTTTAGGCTTTACATAATAAGTTTGCAAGAGAAAAATAAATGCTTTTTCATAATGATATAATATGTACTTAAGAGTATGCAGCTTAATATGTGTTTCTTTGTAGTGATATATTTCTAATAGTAAAAAAAAATTAAGAATTTAAATACTTAAGTGATTCTGTTTTTGTATTTTTTAGGAAAGAAATAAATGTGATGAGCTTAGAAGGGATATTATCTCTGAAGAGCAAGTTCATATCCATGAAGAAATTACAACTAAAAAATATGAACTACTTTGTAAAATGTCCAAGTTACATATTCAAGTTTCATTTAAAACTTTTTTTTCCTTTCTCTTTTTCTGGGAGAGCAAGTGATCCAGTATTTGCCTCTTTGGAAAATTGAATTACTAACCAGTAATTACAGTTCTCTGAATGTAATATTCTCAGTGGATTTGTATCAATTGTCTTGGGGCATTTTGGCATATGAGTTCCAGTAATGTAACATTGTGAAATAAAGAAAATTAAGTTCTAATAGATTATATCTTAAATTTGTCTAGTATATTTCTATAAAACCACTTTGAATTTTTTTTCCAACAGTCTTGTGAAATAGATTCAGTTAACCCAAGATGTAGTTCTTTAGCACACAGAAAGGTGAAATCCAAATCCAAGATCATAATGTCATTTATGAAGCTAGAAAAAACTGTGCATGATGAGGTAGCACAGATTCACTCTGCTATATTGAGTCTGCAATTCCATTTGTTAAATTATGTAGCAAAGCAATATAAATGGGAGATACTAATCTTTAGAACATTTAAAATACCCTCGCTATCATTGTCTTGTAATTTTTAAGCATTTAATTCATTATAACATGCTACATATTAAAGTATGAATTACTAATTAATATGTGTATTTAAAAACTGAGATAAATGTAGAAATTCAATTACTAGGAGAGTTTTTGAAAATACAAGATATTATAATCTAGAATCTAAAGTGAAAATGTTTAAGCATAATTATTATATTTCCAGTTATATGAACAGTAAGAAATATCTTACCATTTTAGAACCCTTAAAGATAAAAATACATATTTCATTGAATCAGGATTTTGTTTTAGGGTATAAGGTAGCTAAGGATGAACTAGTATTTTTTTGGAGAACAGAAAAATAAAAATTTTACCTTATGTAATATTGATTTTTGGAAATTTTGAAGAAATACTTTAAAAAGCTTAATTTCCTTTAAATTTTAAATGTTTCCTTCCTATTGCCAAATCAAAAGATCCTACTTTTCCTTGACTTATATTCAATCAGTAAGGTTAAGTATTATTTTAAAACACATGAGCTTACTTATTAACTAAGAGGTATGAAAATGAAGAAAGCTATTATTTTAGATATTTGGATGGTAAAAATTGCTATTATGCAAAGGGATTTTACCTTAATTATTCTGGAAGATGATTCAATTTATTTACATTGCATATCGTAAAATTAGCATACATGATTTATTTATTCATATGATTATCTGGAAATAAATATTGAACTAAGAAAAGATTAAGTTTTAAAATTAAAAATTTGGCTCTTGCCCTCTGAGTCAGTCTGAGTCAGGGGATAGGGGACTTTTCCAAAGAGCTTTGCAACTCTACGCCACATAACCTCCCAATCAGGGAGATTAATGAGACCAGTGGAGGACCGAAAGCCAATCAGTGCATTTGCTGTGAAGAGGAGGGTCATCAGAAAATGGAGACATCCCTGATGCTTCCAAGGGAAGCCACATGGTCAAGCAAGGCCTGGACCCATCCTAGCACAAGTGGCACTAGCAGATCTGAGAAGCTGCTGCAAGTTCCCGAGGACTCCCAAGGAAACTCAGCTGACTGTTAACAATAGATAGAAACAAAAGTCAGTTTGACTTGCTTCATCTTAAACACTTAGCAAAGACAATCAAAGCCAAAACACAGCTATTCCTGGGCATTTTAAATAAAATAATAGTTAAATGTAACTTCCATAAATAAGTAAACAGGAGGCTTCAAAAGAGATTCTCAGACAGGAATGCCTGATTACTATCAAAAGAAACTGCCAGAGTAGTTTTTAGTTCAAGGCCTTTATTTCTAACCTATGCAGGTAGGCTTAATGTTTGCTAGTATGGTTATCCAGCCCTAAGTAACAGAATTAAATATTTCTCTATTAGACACAGAGGTCATACTAGTAAAAGGATTTTGCAAGCTCAGATGATATTAAGTTTTTAAACTGTATCTTAAGGAAAAGGACATCTGTAATTCTAAAAGTTAAGTGTTGTGTTTGCACCCCTGACAATTCTGGCAATGAGACGAATATCCTTAAAGATTTACATGCTCAGATAGAAGCCATGTCCTCAGCAACTTTGTCATGGAAACAATATCTTAGCTCCTGGTTCTTGGTAATTCCTCTTGGAAATCATTGTTAGTCTTTGTCTTTGCCATCATACTCATTGGCATATTCCTGTGCTATGGGATTTATTGCTGCATCAATCTGGTTCCAGTACTAATGAATTCTTGTTTCTCTTATAGACCACCCATCACTCAAATAGCCTTCCAGTCTATTACTTCTCAATCAGACTTCTATCATGGACCCACTCGATAGACCCGATTTTTAAAGGGAGATTCCAAACTGCTTGCCCCACACCGTCCCTTTTCAGCCTGAAGAAGCCAGAAAGATTTTCTTCGCCCCCCTTGCTTACAGCAGTAAGGAGTTCCCAAATTAGAGGGGGGAATGAAGCCAGATTTAAAGTTAGGTAGTCAGTGTAGTTAGGTAAATCGGGTCTAATATCGAGTGAAATCTAAAATGGAGGCCATGCTGGGAATGACTCAGGGAAAACGCAGGACAATTCATGGAATGTTAATGAAGTCCTGAAAAGGCCCTAGGCCAAAGTCCACCTCAAAGAAATGTTAATGGAGCTCAGGAAACAGCCCCCAACAGATTTGGAGATAGCCCATCCTAGAGAAATGATAAGCCCATCCCAAAAGGTGATAATTGGGCCCACCTGTGTCCTAACCCCTTCAACCTATATTCTATCACCAAAAGTATAAAAAGGCGAAAGAACAGCCCTTCCACGGATTCCCACCTTTTGGGTCCCCTTCTTCCTCCGGGAGAAGTCTTTTCTGCTGTCCTTTAATAAATTTCTAATTTCTACTCTGAAAAAAAAAATCATCTTGTAATAAGCATATTTTGTTACTAATGACATACATAAGAGATTTTTTAAAGAGATTGTATGCAATACATATATTTGGGACTGGGAGTATACCTCAGTGGTAGAGCATTTGCCTAGCAATTGTAAGGCCTTGGGTTTAATCCTCACCTTCACAGAAAAGGAAAAACAACCACAACCAATTATTCCCTAACACTTTTGTCCATATGTTTGTGAGTATAATATAACTTGTATTTCAAATGAAGGGTTGTGTTTCTTATTTAAAGGAATGAGTAGTTTCCAGTTTCCAGTATCAAAGATGACTTACAGGTGGACATGTTTGTCATTGCCATGAGAAATGGTTGCCTTTTTCACTACCCTAGAATAATATGTTAAGTGGAAAATACAATATAAATTGAGTATTTGCCCAGGTCCAAGTATGAGTTAAAGGTTTAGAAATATTTTATTGTCAAAAAGAGTACAAAGTGTGAAATGTCTAATAGTTTGTGGGTTGTTCATTTTATTAAAATTAGATTTTAAGGTAATAATAAAAGCAACTATACTTTGAAACTAACTATGAGTGCCAAGTACCTTGCAAGCACTATTGTATTTGAAGTTTACAACACCATTGTCTAGAGAGCTGTGTTCCTTGTTAAGTAGGAGAGGCAGAGATAGAATTCAGAATCAGAAAAGCATAACTCTAAAATGCAAACTTTCAACCCATGTACTATATTGCCTTCATAGCCCCAAAGTTTTTTTTTTTTTTTGATTACTAAAAACTAAATCTATTCCAAGTCTTAATTTACTTTTAATTGTATTAAATTTTTTTTTGAAAGGGAATATTCTTATTACAAAAGTAGAACATCCTGTGAAGTCTATAAAAAAAGGTAAATCAAAGAAAAAATTAATTACCCATAGTCATAATACTCCCAAATTAATTCATTCAATAACTGTAAATTCTGTAGATTTTTTAACATTAGGTATCTGTAGGCCCACATAGCCAAAGACTAGTGATGGTCTTCTTCTGTCTAAAACTTAGACCCTAAAATGTGAAGGCATTAAGATTAAATGATGCCTCCCTGTTACTATATAGCAAGTGATAATGTTAAGTGTAATATTTAAAAAATATTTTTTTCTGATAACATTATAGTTTATTAAATGTTCATGTTGTCAATGTTTACAACATAATTGATAATAGTTCATGGTATTCCAGTAAATATGTAAGTATTTTAACACTTAGTTTCTTTAATTTTTTTTTTACCAACTATTGGAGTTTAGTAAAATTTTACCATGTTTATTTTTGTTTAAACTTGAATCCATGTACTTCTGCATTATGCATGCCTACATGATTGCAGGAATGCATTCCTTATTTATTTATTTATTTATTTTTTTGGTACCAAGGATTGGACCCAGTGATGCTTAACCACTGATCCACATACTCAGCCCTTTTTTTGTATTTTATTTAGAAACAGGATATCACTGAGTTCAGTTGCTGAGGGACTCGCTAAATTGCTGAGGCTGGCTTGGAACTCACAATCATCCTGCCTCAGCATCCCAAGACTCTGGCGTGTACCACTGAAACCAGCTACATGAATTCATGTACAAGAGACCACATTGAAGTAATATTCTCCAGGTATATTAAACATATTATCCTTAAAGTAATTTTTATGTAGGCAATGTGTGGGTATATATATATATATATATATATATATATATATATATATATATATATATATATTTATAAATTACTTTATAGAATTTTATATATTATTGTATACAAACATATATAGGTATAAAAACTTGAAAAACAAGATACTTCTTTCCACTCTTAATTAGGATTATAAGGTGATGGAAGAGGATTTCCCTGTAGGAAGTAAAAGGTCTCAGTATTCATATTTTTCAGGAATACCACCAAAGGAATTTTGAAGTAAGACTGCTAACAATGTGTAATGGTTTTCAGTCTATTGAGAAAACAGTGGATTGACCAAGACTATATAATAGCAGTATTTTAGAGTAGAAATTTTTTTTGAGACAATTATTCACTCAAAGAAACTTGAGAAAATAATACATTTTTTGCCTTAGAGAATTCAAAAGATGTGTTTTCTACTGTGCTGATAGTATGATACAAATTAAGAGCCCTCAATAGAGAAATGGCCTGACTCTCTAACTACTGTCAATGGTAATAGCTCAAGATAAACTACTTTAAAATTAAAATGACAATTTATTTTTTCAGCTCTTCTCTCCTGTTTAATTGGCATCTATTCAAAAATTTCATACATGCTTCAAATTATTTATTTACCTAGAAATACATTCTGCAATGAATTTACACTGGAGCCTTTTAAAGTGAGTTGTGGTGCAGAAAATTAGATGTCTCCTGGGTAAAACATTGTGATTTTCAATAAATGCAGTGGTAGATTGGTAACATCAGTTTTTAACATTTTTGAAAGAAAATTATTCATGCTGTTTTTGTGCAGTGCTGAACTTTGAGGATTCCTATAATCATTTGACCTTATGTTACATGAAGCTGACCCAGATTTGCATGCAGAGAAAAAGCATTTTGGCTCAGGCATTAATCACTAAACTCACTTAACTGAATAAATTGGTTGTTCAGTAAAAAGTCTTGGTTAAATTCCTGTATATTGAGAGATTGGGGTTTTGATGCTATGTTTAGCTTGTTAGAAAAGAAAGATATATAAACTTAGTATTACTACATAAACAAAAGCACTATTTTACTCAGGTATTAATTGCCTGAAACTTTTGTTCAATTGATTGGTTTCTATAGATAGTAACAATTAGATACCTAACCAAGCCAGTAACTATAGATAGTACCTGAATTTACAAGTGTTATCTTTCTGACAAAATTATGGCTTTCTGCTTATACTGTATTCAATGAGTATCTTGCTTTAGGCTAAACAGTCATAGTAGATGATTTATACTTTAGAATTTTTGATTGAAAAAATATGGGTCAAATCACCATTTCACCTAGCTATTGCCCTTCTTGGACTATTCCCTGAAGACCTTAAAAGAGTGTACTAAAGGGATACTGCCACATCAATGTTCATAGCATCACAAATCACAATACCTGGACTGTGGAACCAACCCAGATGCCCTTCAATAGATGAATGGATAAAAAATGTGGCATTTATACCCAGTGGAGTATTACTCAGCACTAAAAAGTGACAAAATCATGGAATTTGCAGGGAAATGGATGACATTAGAGAAGATTATGCTAAGTGAAGCTAGCCAATCCCTAAAAATCAAATGCAAATGTCTTCTTTGATATAATGAGAGCTACTAAGAACAGAGCAAGGAGGAAGAGCAGGAGGAAAAGATTAATATTAAACAGAGACATGAGGTGGGAGGGAAAGGGAGAGAAAAGGGAAATTGCATGAAAATGGAAGGAGAACCTCATTGTTTTACAAAATTACATATAAGAGCTTGTGAGGGGAATGGGAAAAAAACAAGGAGAGAAATGAATTACAGTAGCTGGTTTAGAGAAGAGGGGAGGGGAGATAGTAGAGGATAGGAAAGGTAGCAGAATACAACAGTTACTAATGGCATTATGTAAAAATGTGGATGTGTAACCGATGTGAATCTGCAATCTGTATTTGGGCTAAAAATGGGAGTTCATAACCCATTTGAATCTAATATATGAAATATGATATGTCAAGAACTTTTTATTGTTTTGAACAACCAATAAAAAAGAGAAAAAAAGAAAGAAAAAAAGAAACACCATAATGTGGTGAAAATAAACTAACAAACATTGTTGAAAGAGTAATACTGAATGGAGGAAGAATTTTAAGTATGACTAGCTTCATAATAACTATAAGTTCAAACTATGGTGATGTTTTTTTTCATGAAAGGAAAAGAATGACTGTTCTTTATAGGTATAGCATCTCTGTGGTTCTTATTAACTACTATATAATAAAATTACAAATGATTGTTAGTTACACAATATTTTTATACATGTCCAAAATCATTATACATGTCCAAAATAGATTTTTCACATTTAAAGTTCTTTATACATAATAATGATTTTTAATCACTTCCCACTGAAGAAAACGATCACTATCCCCTTATTTTAGTGATTAGACACAGAGAAGTTTACCTTCTTGCTTATTGACACATGAATATAGAGACAGAGGTCAGAGTATTCATCTAGATTTGGTTCTCATTCATTTTTGGCAAATGTCATTAGTAGTTTGTTTGTTGGCTTTTTTTAATATTTACTTTTAGTTTTTGGCGGACACAACATGGGGTGCTGATGATCAAAACTGGGCCCCCCACATGCCAGGGAGTGCTGTACCATTTGAGCCACATCCTCTCTTGGGTGGCTTTTTAATGCAGTGCTGGGTGTTGAACCCAGTACCTCACGCATGCTAGAGACGTGCTTTACCTCTTATCCATAACCCTAGTCCCCAAAGTCCTTTACTTATTTTTTGGGGGGGGGAGTAGAGTGTGTGTGTGTAGTGCAAGGGATTGAATTCATGGCCTTAATCAGCAAAAAAGCACTCTACTGACTAAGCTATATCCTCAGCCCTGATCTATAGTCTTTTAACAGTGACAATGGAGCAGCCTGTCATTCAGCCTTTGATTCTTCACCCACTTGCCTCAGGTTGGAGGCAGGGCATGAAGCCTTGACCAATCAGTCTCTTAGGTGAGAACTGTCCAACCCTCATGCAGCCAGTGATGAGGGGGAGGGCGTCCACAATCTTCTGTTCCCTTGGTGTCTGGAGCCCACCATTTTTTCAATCTTTTTGTTGGCTTCTGTCCTGGATCCAAGCCCAGGTGTCTGTGCTATGCAGAATCTGAAAACAAATCACAGGGAGAACACTGAGAACCCTGAGAGCCAGGAAATGGTAAGTGTGCCTTGTTATCTTGAGACTGGGTAGGAAGGTGGCTTAAAGCTGACAGAAGTGGCAATGGTGGAAACTGGTAGTCATGGCTAGGGAGTCCTCATGGTCCTCTCCAGAGTCTTGTGGCCAGAGGGTCTCTCTGTGGTAAATTAGCGATCACCTCCCTCTGACTAGTCTAGTGAGGCTTAGATCAACAGTTGAAAACATGGGCATTTTGTTCCATAATTGTAAGGTGTTTCCAGCTTTTTTCTAAAGCCCTTTGTGGGCTTCCATGTCCCATGATTCCAGCATGTCTCCAGAATGCATAATGAAGACTGAGATAATTACCAGGAGAGAACCACAACTACATTTGTTGTATTCAAGCATGATAGAGGCTGCTGATTTTAGGGCTTGTTACTCATGAGGGTTTGTTTGTTTGTTTGTTTATTATTTTTTTGTGTGTGTGCGTGTTTGTTTGTTGTTTTTTTTTTTTTTTGGTACCAGAAATTCAACCCAGAGGTGTTCATCCCCTGATTCACATTCACATCCTTTTTTAAATATTTTTATTTAGAAACAGGGTCACTTTGAAGTTCTTAGGGCCTCACACATTTGATGATGCTGGCTTTTAACTCATTCTCTTCATGAGTCCTGAGATTTTTAAATGTAGCAGAAGCAGTATCTCAAATTCAGAACAAAAACCTGAAATCCAGAACTTCAGCCTATCTCTCCATAGGTCTCAGAATAAACCCCTAGTTTTCTAACTCTCTGTTCACATATCCAAAACTAGGGTTCTCTGTTCACAGAGAATAAGTTTAATAATGACCATGTAATGCAGATAATGTGCCTCACTCAAAGACACCTGGTGGCTAACTGAAAGATGTTAATGAGCACCATTAAGGTCTATTTCAAAAGTAAAAGACCTTGAATCCCACTTGTGGGAACACCTTCTACAAAGTCCTTTGTCCCAGGAGTGATTCCTTATTGAATTTAAAGGAAAAAGGATGGGTCACAGAATGAATAAAAGTGAACCCATATGGTAGTCAGGATGCCTTTTCCAAAGCCTATTTTAAATGCATTATGCTCCATGTTCTGCCCAAAACCATCAGTAAACTTCTAAGATGGCACACAAAAAGGATTTCTTTTTCTGATATCAATCCTCATATAATATGGTGGCCGTTCTATTTCTTCTTGCTTAAATAATTTTTTTTCTTCAAAATTTATGAAACAAGCACCCAGATTCATGGAAAACTGAGAAATTTTGGTTCATCTAAAAACTCCACTTTCAGCATTATTAATCATTATTTCCCCATGTTTTATTTCAAATGTATGCATCATTTATAATGTTTTTCTTCAAGAACTGGAGGGCATTTTTAAATTATTTTAATTTATAATTCTGAGATTTTTCACATGAGAAAAAAGCAGAATAATATTAGGTGACATTAAAAAGAATGAATCTCTCCTAAATGTGGTCTATGTGTCCCATTTAAAAATTTTTTAAAAACTGTAATGGGTCATCAATTGAGGGTGTATTTATTTATTATTTAATTTGTTATTTACTTATTTATGATCAGACCATTTCATTAAAATAACCCACAGAAGGGGCTGGGGTTGTGGCTCAGTGATAGAGCACTCACATATCACATGCAAGGTCTTGGGTTCGATCCTCAGCACCAAATAAAAATAAGTAAATAATAAATAAATAAATAAATAACCACAGAAACTTTCCAAACATTTCAGGAAACTCTTTTATTCTGGTGTGGCAGGAAAAAATAGAAGTGGGACTAACTTGAATTTAAATTACATGCAAGTTCAATCTCTCTCTCCCTCTCCCCCCCCCCTCAATCTCTGTACTGAGGATTGACCCCAGGGCCTCATACTTAGAAGGCAAGCACTCTATATGCTGAGCTATTTACTCAGTCCCATTTTTTTTGGCGGGGGAGAGACCAGGGATTGAAGTCAGGGGCACTCTAACCCTGAGCCACAATTCTACCCCTAGTTTGTATGAGTCAAATGAATACTTTTGTGATCTTTGAATGATATATGTTCTTTTTAGAATTTGGATTTGCATATCTATTGCTACTTTTACATGTATTTAATATATATTCTCTCTCTCTCTCTCTCTCTCTCTCTCTCTCTCTCTCTCTCTCATATATATTATTCTATGAATGGAGTTTTCTCACCCCTTAATAGTTCCTGAAAGAATCAAGACCCACAGTGCCACCTTCTTCATCCTTGAATGATGTCTAGACCAATACAGTGAAATATTTGAAATTGTCATGACGAGGAATTTCTGAACTGGAGATCCATCCGATCTCCTGTTGCTCATCATTACAGAACAAGATAGTTCCTTTATTGACTCGAATTCATAAAAATGGTGTAGAACAGAGATGCCATTGAGTTGGAGCCTGCTGGGAACTGGCCTTGGAGCAGTGGAGTGCAGGTGTCTGATAAAACATTCGTGGTGGAGCCATGTGGATCTGTCATTGGCTTCCAAATAACATGTGACTGACATGGGACAGTCAGCAGACCCTTATATGTAAAGGCCTCTTGTTGTGGGGAGAGGTTTGGGGGTGATAATCAGAGTCAGATTGCTACTCTAAGTAGAAAAGATGTATGAAATAGCAGCCCAGTTGGTGTTTTCTCTTGCAAAACCTGACTCATCACATGTGACAATACTCCCTCCAGTGCTGTGTCCCAGTTTGTTGTAGGGACAAATGAAGCAAGGCACTGAAGATAGAAAGAAACAGTTTCATTTGGCTACATCCAGGTTCAGAGAGCACAGCTTTTGCTGTTATTAATCAATCCCTCCAAGTTCAGGGAATTTCAGAGTTTTATACCCAGCATGTAAGTAGAGGGGCTCAGAAGTTTACAGTCTGCAGAAGTTCACATAAAAGCAGCTTTTTCTTTCACTGTCTGGGCAAGTTAACCCTTCAAGGACAACACTTGAGAAGAGGAGAACTTCTTCTACCCTTTCTTCCTCCCTCTGCCAGCTGTTACCATGGAGCCAATTTGTAACTTATCTTAAAAATGTAGACATCTCTGTGAAGCCTAGCTCAAGGCCAGAGGCCTTGTTTGCTATTTCTTCAAAGTACTATACTGGATATATTTGTGAAAATAGTAAAGGGGTGTCCAGCACCTTGGCCAGTGGCCAAGTAAACAGGGCAACACAAAAATAGAAAGTTTATCTACATTGAACTATTTTGCAGAGACTCTTTGGCTGACAGTTCCCAAATCAGCCATGGTGAAGTGGACTTTTCTGTGGAGAAAGGGGGTACCACTACATTGGGTCCCCCTCTTCCTCCAGGGAGAAGTCTTTTCTTCTGTCCTTTAATAAAGCTTCAACTTTCCACTCTAAACTTGTCTTGATGTGCTTCTCTGGTGTTATACTTCAGCATTGGGAAAGCAAGGCCTAATTACCAGTAAATAGCCATAACAATAACAGTCAAAGGACAGAGATAATGCCAAAAGTAAATTCAACATTTAGAATTGAAGATAATAATAATCTTTAGTGATGAAAATTCCTTAATTTAATACTTTAAAAATAATAACAACATGTTTCCAGGGAGCAAATTTGTGACATTGAAGTCAAGGGGAGAAATAAAGAATATCCATGCATTTCTGCCCCTTTCAATTCTTTATTCACTCAAATTCTAAATTCAACTTTACTCTATAGGTTCCTAATGAAGAAAACAACAATCCTTAATGATAGGCTCTGCAGTGGAGATAATCAAATAACACCAAGCAATTCTAGATTAATTAATTCCCAGAAAACAATTTTAGATTAATTCTGAACATTGCAAAACAGATTTAATCATGACAGGCTAGTGACAGACATTTCCTCTGAATGCTAAGTTCAAAACTCTCAAACCTTAGGTTTATGTCCTGCAGATGCACACTCACTCAGACAGCAGTAATCAGGTCCCAAACCAAAACAGGCTTTTTCTGGTGGGGAGTGGACAAACAGTTGAGGAGAGGGACACAGGGAGAAGTTGCAGCTCTCACAAAGGTCCAGACAAGGCGGTAGAGTTTGAGAGCAGTGAGGATCACACAGAGAATAGGAAAATGATGGCAAGTGATGGGATGTCAGTGTAGGTCCACATCAGGCTCTCCTGCTGGAGTATATACTTTTTTAGGCTGGCTAAATCACTGTTTATTAGCTCTATTTTTTATACTAATTTTGTTTTTATTTTTTATTTTTTACCACACCTTGTAATTATCAGGTGCCACCAGATTTCTCATTTACCCTGAAGTCAGAAATATCTGGTCTGGTGGTCTCCATCCTGATATTCTCACCTTTCACTCTTATCAGGAGAGGAAAGCCTGCCAGCGGCTTTATTCAGTTTATCAGGGTGGTGGCAAGTAATTTGTCTGAGGCCATATTAGGGGGCTCTGTGGGTGTGCCTGGTGAAAATTGACCTCTAATAATGACCTCAGGTTTCAAAATGGAGTTATTTAAATGGAGTGAGAAACTGATGTGACTCCCTTTTTGAGAAACCAGCCACCTCAGAGCAAAGCCTGTCCAAAGGGGGGAGTTACCCTTGTCCATGGAAAAACTCATAGTGCTCCTAGGCATATAATAACCCTGCTGAGTTGTTTGTCTGTAAATAACTGGAGAGATCTTCCATGCCAAGTGATCCTGACTCAGTTACACTAGGTTAGGACCCATAGCAACCCCCTAGCTACCACAAAAAGCATGAGACACAGAAAATACCTGAAAAACCAGGTGACCTTCCCAGTAGTTTTGTTGATTGGTAACATGATTAGCAAGTTTATCATATACACTCTTGCAACCTCTCATGGCCTAAACAAATCGGTTCAAATGTATCCACAACTTGAACTAAAAAATCACCCTTACAAAACTTGTTCCTGCCAATGAATGTGCTAATCAAAGTTAAGAGTTGTTGTTTGACTTTTTTGTGATGTGAAATGATTGGCTGTGTGATGTTGTGATGCATACAATATCCCCCAAAATCTACTAATCCTCAATGAATTAAGGGTCAAGACTCACTCTTTGGGACCACTGTATCTGAAATGGTTGTGAGTCCAGGCTTGAGCTTACAATAAACACTCTTGTGTGACTGCATCAGATTCAGCTCCTGGAGGTCTATTGGGGTCCCATGAATCTGGCATTAGAGGAGTTGCTTAGGCTCAGGCCTAAGGCCATTCTCACACAACCCCTTTCACCTTGACAGCTCTTCTGCAGATAAACAGAAGCCATAACACATAACTCCTGTCTTCATAAACTCTATCTCTTGAGTCCAGTGTCATTTCAAGTTCTGGGTTTAAAAAGACATATTCATTTTCCTTGATGTTTTCAATAAGTCACACAGAATTCTTAGAAATGGCTTGGAAGGATAACAATGTTATATTGCAAAACTTCATGAACTTTCAAATTGCTTGCTGTTTGTGACTGACCAGTATGTGAGAGACCTTGGGAATATGTGAATATATTATGAATATAATAGAACTCTTGAGACTTTTTTTCTTACCGTACACACATCCTAAGGCCAAATGAGGCTGTTTACTAGAGGTCATTTCTCAAAGAAGAGATAGTGATCATAAAGGAATAAATTAACCTATATATTATAAATAAATCTAATATATATTTGATTCAAATTGATGACATATATGACCATGCCAAATTGTTTGCTGAATCATTTCAATTACAGTTATTTAGTTATTTTAATGTTTTGCTTACTGTCTGCATTAGAGACATCGTTGACCTGCAATTCAGGAAAACTGTTAATTCTAGCACTGAATTTATCAGGTTTTGAGACTTTTATATATTACTTATTGCCATAGGATCTCTTGTTTCTCAATGTGTATATTTATAAATTTACACATTCTAGAAGATTTTAGAAAGATAAAAGAAAATATGTATTAAAAGAGTAGTTTAAAAAGCTCTTTAATATACCATTGCTATGGTTATTAAATAGCATTTTCTTTTTAAGAATGTATTAACCTGGGGCTGCGGATGTGGCTCAAGCAGTAGCGCACTTGCCTGGCATGCATGCAGCCCAGGTTCGATCCTCAGCACCACATACAAACAAAGATATTGTGTCCACTGAGAACTAAAAAATAAATACTAAAATTCTCTCTCTCTCTCTTTAAAAAAACAGAATGTATTAACCAGAAATATGTATACAACAATAACATAATAAATAAATATGGTACAAACAAATAAACATAAAATAATAAATGTTATATGATTTAGTTTATAATAATATTGGTAAAATATACCCAGAGGTGAAAATAAACATTTAAATAATGATACATATACATGTCCATTTTTATTAAGGTATAGTGAAATACATCTATTTTTGAAATATACTTTTGTTCATGAAAGCATCATAAATATTATTATCAAATAGGATTGAAGCTGCACAAAATTAAAAATCCAAATTGTACATATATCAGTAAATAAGTGGCGTTTAGTGACTGAAATTTCTGAGTCTGTTATTGTGAAACACAGATATTCAGTAAAATATGCTCTGAAGAAAACCTCAATTTGAAAATGTAAAAACATAGAAAGGAGTATTTAGAGTTGTTTTACCATGAGATTAATTTAAAATACCTTTGATACCCAAACAAATACTCTGAAGTTTTTGCTCTTAAGAAATACATATGAAAGAATACAGCAATTCTGTCTCTGAGTAATGCAAGCATAAGAGAAAGATGATAAGAATATTAAGTAAGCCTCAAAAATCTGAGGATCATGAAATAAATAAATTCTTGGCAAGAAAATATCAATCAATTTTGATGTAAAGTCAAAACTAATAAGCATTCTAATTTACCAAATCTTAATGATTTTATATATTAGAGAAAAGAAGTCAGAATTTTAAGCAAATACATGAGAAATGGGTGTGCACAACAAGGTTTAACCTCAGAAAATTTTATACATCCCCTGTGTCTGTCCATGTGTCTCTCTCATGTCTTTCCAGTGTGACATCAAAAAAAAAAATGAAGAACAAGTTTTTGAGTAATTATATTTAGGTCTTAAAAAAGTTAAAGAAAATAATTAGCTCTCTTTATCTATTTTTAGAAGTAATTTGCCTTCGTATTTCTTCAATAATTAATGATTACCCTGTGCTTGTTGCTGATAATACAGAATGTGTAGAACCACCCAGAATGAGAGCACTATTTAAATAATGTCAGAACAAAAAGTGCTACAGAAGAGTAGGAACTGAAAAACAAGGCCAAAGCCAGTGCAGGACCACACAGCATTTAGGGGTATATCAAAGAGGAATGGAGTTGGTCTTAAGAGGTCTGACTTCCCTTAGCCAAGACAAATAACTAGTACAAACTGTCTTAAAATATTTTTCTTCGAATCTTATAATTTAATGGATACATGGTAAGAGTCCAGAAGTTAAATGTAAACTAGCAAATTTACATTCATTTCTGGGACACTTTTACTTCTAGTTCTATAGATTAATTAATTCTAATGCCTTTCTAGATATGGTAGATAACTTTTTCTTATTCAACATTTATCAGGTAATTTACAAAGGACTCCATTACAGAATATGGTCATTTTTAAAAATTCATAAAGCAACAGATGAAATTGTTTAAAACACAGACACAGTAATATCACAGGATATAAAGTCTGTGTAGACACCATGGTCTTTATGTTTAGCTCCTAGTTTAAAGAAAGCTTAACTGGCTTGTGTGTTTAGTTTTAAACCAAATTTTATTTTTTCATGTTCTATCTCCCCTTTTCCATGTCTCATTTCTCTCATTTTAGAATCATTTTAGGAAAATTTTATGTCCTTGTCTAATCTTCTGTTTTCATTTTGAAGGATCTTTTCAACATTATCTTTCAGGTTTTATAATAGCCATCTATTTTTTTTAAAAAAATTAAAACTTGTTCTTAATATACAAATTCTCTCTCTTCATTTTTGAGTTTTGCACCTGGTGAGGTGTGATTCATTGTGTTCAGGTTTGAGAAAATAATCTTTAAGTTATAAAGTTTCAATATATATTTTAAGATAAGGAAACAGTTTTAAAGTTACTGTATTTGCTATAATATTTTAAGTACAACAATTTTAAATTACAAATATTTTAACTACATTAAATTTCTTTCTCATTTGGCAATCCTAATGAAGGTGTAATTCTTTTTTTACTTATAATTTTATTCTATTAAATATGCCTTTTCATTTATTATTCATGTAAAATTATTAATAGAAATTCATCACTGGTTAAGAGACATGAGTCAGCCAAGAGGCAAGTTAAATAAAAATTCAAGTTTATCTCCATACACAAAACAACTCTCTAAGCATACTTTTTGCTGGAAAAAATACTTCAAGATGGCAAGTAGCACAAACAAGTGTGCTGAAGGCTGAAACTGATTCTGAAAGCTAATGCCTCTCCCACAGCACACCATCACAAAGTGAAGATTTCTAAAGTCTGGGAGACTAAGGTGGATATTTTTGATGGAAACACGTACTCTTGTGATACTAACAAATTGTAGAGAAAAAATGATTGATAAAACCCATGAAATGCAGGAACCCCAGAGTTCTCAAAACTATCTCAGATGTAAGCCACACAGTATACCTGCCTGACCATTAGATTTTGTTCACTTTAGACCTTTTAGAGTGGGAAATAAACATTGATTAAATAAATCACTGAGATGTGGGGTTCTAAACAACATTTATTTTCTCAACTATACAGTCTAAAACATTAGTCCTAATAGATTAAAGCACAAGTATCTGGGACATATTTTTCAAGGCTTTTTAATTTTATTAGAATATACATTTAATGTGCCACATTCTTTTCCAAATTTCTTATGGAACAATATCAAAGATTTGACATTTTGCTTGATGATACTTAGGGAGTCACTTAAAGAACTGTAGAGTCATTCCACTCATGCCAAGATGATATCATATTTACACAAAGAGTGAGTTTTTTGGTTATTTGTGGTATAAGGCACAGATTCTATTCAAAACATTAGCAAAAGAAAATACAATCATTGTCAGATGAAGTCCTGATATATAAAAATAAAATAACTTAAAAAAATTCCAAGCTGGGCATGGTGGCGAATGCCTGTAATCTTGGTTGGCTCTAGAGACTAAGGCATGAGAATTGCAAGGTCAAAGCCAGTCTCAGAAATTCTGCAAGATTAAGTCTCAAAAACAAAAAAAAGAAAGAAAGAAAAAAGAAAAGAAAGAGCTGAGGTTTGGCTCAGTAGTTAATCACCTGTGGGTTCAAACCCTGATTTAAATAATAATACTAATAATAGTTCTAAATGACATCATGATAAACACAATAAAAATTTGTAACTGAACTTTTTTTTGGTGGTACTGAGGATTAAACCCAGGGCCTTGTGAATGTGAGGCCAGCACTCTACCAACTGAGTTATATCCCCAACCCTATAACTGAACATCTTACTAGACTCTAGCTTCCTTCTGTGACTTTTGTGTTTTTGCTATTCCTTCTATTATTCTATACTTTCTGGCAAAATTTTCTTCAGAAATGAAAAACTCACTCCTTCCACAAATTACCTTCATAAAGGAAAATTTCATGACATCTTCACCCCTTTGGTGAGGATTGTCAAGTCTTCTGTTATGAGTTAAAAACTCTATCCTGTTCTTTAATTTGATACTTCTGCCTGTTTTCTGTCCTTTTGTTTAAAATTGTGATTTATAAGTGTATAGTTACAATTATGGTTTACATTGCTTCCTTGTCTTAGAACAAATATGCCTTTTGCACATTTCTCTCTAAACACCAAAACTCATGCTTTCATTTTTCTTTGTGTTCAGCTACATCACCAAGGTGGCTACAGGTCTTAATGCAAGCAGTTTCTGTTTCATCTGGTCCTGGCTTCCTCCCTCCGATGTATGGTGTCCAAATTTTTTTGAGCTTGGTGAGACTTTTAGTGAGGTTACATCTCATATACCAGTTTTGATGTAATGAGATGTTTTTTGAAAATGTGGTGTAATTGATAAGTGGATGTGATATTGGGACTTCATGGGGATAAGTGACTGCAGTGTCTACCTGTCCTGCTATGAGGTCTTCTTCATGGTACAAAAACATTGTCTTATCCCTTGTTTACAAAACTTGAATTGATGGGGTATACGAAACCAAGGTTCATGTAGTTCTGATCTCAAAAGTTATGACCACTGCATGTCTACATTGTATACAGCGCTTGCTTTGTTTCAGGGCTACTTTACTTTAGAGAACTCTGAAAATTTCTTTTATAACATATAAGTAAAGAAAACAGGGCTGGGGATGTGGCTCAAGAGGTAGTGAGCTTGCCTGGAGTGTGTGTGGCCTGCGTTTGATCCTCAGCACCACATCCAAACAAAGATGTTGTGTCCGCCGAAAACAAAAAAACAAAAAACCAAAAAAAAATATTAAAATTAAAATTCTCCCTCTTTCTCTCTCTCTTTAAAAAATAAATAAATAAATAAATAAATAAATAAATAAATAAATAAATATTTTTAAAAAAGAAAAAGAAAACAATGTTGGGCATGTTCAAATTTTCCAGAAAAATCTGAGAGCAATTATTAATGATTGACAGATAAGCAAACTGAGAATCCCCGAATTAAGTGATATATCATAGTTTATAAAGTTACTAAATGAGAAAAGCTAAGATTCTAATGAAATCTAGTTAAGGTTTTACACCTAAAAAATACTATAATATTCACAAAGTCTTACACCTAATACATTATGAGGCAAGGCTATTACATTATTGGCTTCTCCATTTAATATTTTTATTTTAGAAACATTTTACTAGTAGAAATAATAGTATTTCTGATAATACATATATAATAAAATATTCAACACCTTCAACATCCACAATGTTCATTAGAAACAATGTAGAGTTTTTATACCTTTATATCAGATTTTTAGAAAAAGCATTTATAATCTGATAGTTAAAATCATTTTTTAAATTGTGGTAGTATAAACATTGTTGTAGCTGCATTCATGTAGTGTGCTGTGATGCCCTTCAGTATATGAATTGATAAAGAAAATGTTCTTTTTATACAAAATGGGATAATGCTCATCATTTAAGAGAATGAAATCATGGCATATGCAAGTAAATGGATGGAGCTGAAGAATATTATGCTAAGTGAAGTAAGCCAATCCCCCAAACCAAATGCTGAATGTTTTCTCTGACATAAAATTTCTGATACGTAATGGAAAGGAGGGAGAAGCATGGAAGGAACAGAAAAAACTATAGATAAGGCAGCGTGGAGGAAGGGAAAGAAAGGGAGCATGGGGATAGGAAAGTGATGAAATGAGATGGATGTCATTATCCTAAGTACATGTATGAAGACATGAATGGTGTGACTCTGTTGTGTACAAGAGATATGAAAAATTGTACTCTATTTGGGTACATTCAATGCATTCAACTGTCTTTTATAATAAATTAGAATAAAATCTAAAAATTATGTCATAAAGATTGTGAGCAAATTCCGAGGAAATAAAATATTTAAATACAAAAATAAAAAAGCATGTTTATATATGTTGAAATGTTGTATATATTCCATCGTGGAGTTTGTAATACTCAAGAATAACTATAACATATTATGAAAAAAATCAAATACTTTTGAAGCAACTAAAATATATTTATTTATTAAAAAATAATATATTGTCTCATTTAAATCTATTCTTTGAGTGAGATGCAGAAAGACAGAATACAAAGAGTGATTAAGAAAGTAAAACAAAATAGGTAGAAGTGAAAAACTAAATATACAAATGAAGAAAGAAGTCTTAATGTACTAGAGAATCCATGCTAAAAATAAGAAAAGAAGTGAATGCATGATAAGACAGTGAGGAATGACAGATTATGTATCCTCTGATAAATCTATGAAAACTTATTTTTTTGGGATAAAGATAACATATGAAACTATTTCTCACAAGTTTAGACACAATTTTGTAATTACTTATTCATGAAAGTGCATTAAATAATATCAATACTAGATACTTCCTGAAATTTTTCTCCAAGTCAATGAAATCTTATATATATTTTAGAATATGTATGTGCATGTGCACTCTAGAACACTATGTATAAATGTATATATGTTTTATCTAAGGTTAACTTTTATATGTATGTGAAATAATTTGATTCTTTTATATTTTTCTATATAATGGTAAATAAAATATTTTTGTAGAAAATATAAAGTGAGTGATCTGTTTATTTTAAAGTGTCTGAATTTTTTTTTACATAACTGGCTTTGTAAAGCCAGTCATTTCTATCTTTTAAATAAAAGGTGTGTTTGAGGAGGCTGGGGATATGTCTCAAGCAGTAGTGTGCTCACCTGGCATGCACATGCCTCTGAGTTCGATCCTCAGCACCACATACAAATAAAGATGTTGTATCTGCCAAAAACTAAAAAAATAAATATTAAAAATCTTTCTCTCTTTCTCTCTCTCTCTCTCTCTCTCTCTCTCTCTCTCTCTCTCTCTCAAAAAAATATGCGTTTGAATAAAAATATTTTAAGAAAGCCTCCACTCAATGATGAATAAAATTCCCTATTAAAGAGTATTGGCCATTTTCATTTTTTTTTAAGTAGAAAATGTTTCCCATAAAAAGAAGAAATGGATGTTAGCCCACCACAGTACGCTAAATCACCTTTCATAAAAACCTATGGCAGGGATGCTAAGATTATATTTCAAAGCACAATGGATCTCAAACATCAAATAAAACTTTTGGCTTAATGAAACAAAAAGAAAAGATTTTATCAGCATTTTCTATTTACCACAGAGCATTCTCTCAAAGAAGTAGGCAGTCCTATGCTAAGTATTTGATAGCATACCCTTGGTGTCAACATTTCCTATTCTTCTATAACAATCACTGGAGGACCAGATTTCCCCTCACAGTCAGCATTCTATTTTCTTCCATAGGGTATGCTCACAAAGCAAAACAAATGGGATTTCATGGAAAAGGAGTTTTTAACTCATATTTTTCTTACTCTTTTTTTCTGGAAACAAACAGAATGCATCTGTCTTCAAAATTACTTTCACCATAGTTTACTACAATTTTCTAATCCCAATATTGGACTGCAGGAATCTCTTTTGTGGGAGCCAGTGTTGAGGGTCTTCTGCTGCCAAACAGAGGCCTCACAAGCCATGTGGAATTTGGATGATCCATGTCATGTCTTGTGAACTGCATGGCTTACACATTTGCTTTCCAAAAGAGTCAACCTGATGTGATCTAAAAGATCCTGTATTATATAAAACATGATTTTCTTTGAAATTGGCCATCTTTATTCAGCTCAGCTAGTGTGCTGCTCCTAATGGTCTCTGAATTAATATTAGTGAAACACAAAAGAGCAGTGGGCCTCAACCATTATTTTTCACCTGTTTCAATCCAAATATTCTTCAGGACTACTTCAGGATTTTTTGTATAAAAAGCCCAACCATCTTAAATAGTTTAATATACCAGTGAATTAAAAGGCCCTATTCTTACATCTTTATGACTCTAATTAGCTTGAATGCTTAAAATTGATTTAAGTTGTAAACCATGCTGTTTTGTTGCAGTAAATGGTATTCTGTATGTGCATCAAATCACTGTATCAGTGTGAAGTAAATGTCTGGATACTTAGATCAAGATAGCAGGGGCATGGGTGAGAAATTCTACACATCAAGAAAGAGCTGAAAGACCTGTGTCTGTGCCTGGATCTGGGTTGTGACTCAATGGTGGAACACTTGCTTAGCATGTTTGATGCACAGGGTTTCATCTAAGCACTGCATATAAACAAAATAAACAAAATAAAGTCCCATCAACATCCAAAAATATATATAAATAAATAAAGTGCTTAAGTACTTTTTCAGAATTAGTCTATGCCATTTTAAGAAAATAAAAACAAAATGAAATGTTTCACCCCTTGTAGAAAAGCTATTACCTTCAATAAAGTGCAGGTTATAAATTTATTTCTTCTTTGTTATCCTGTGAGGAAATTACAACATGTTAAAAATTCAGTTGTATGTTATCACCCAAAAGAATGATTGAATATCAGAGTTTTTCTTCCTATGCAATAATCACCACCCTTACTGTTATTGTAGGAGAAATTAATAAACACAGAAAGCTTGGCTATTGTCACAAAGTTTATGTAAACATGTTACTCTAAATTAAATTTATATGATCCATTATGATTTGCTACCAATGCAGATATCTTGTTACCATTTGGAACACATGAAGAGGTGATGAATTGATTGCTATTTCAGTTTCAAGAGAAACATTTCCTATAAGCGCATTTGCATTTTGTCAAGAAGATAAAGCAAGAACAGTAAGGACTTATTGATTCCTGATCCATGCAAAAATAACTGAGAAAGAAGGGTGATATCACTTAGAACATGTACACAAGTCTATATCCACTTTTTAAAAATCATATTAAAAATACATACAAAGAACTACAGATCCAGTTAAGAAAAAATCAGCTACTCCAGGCAATAAAACTACAGGAGATATCACAATATCAATACTTGACAGAATAGAAGATGGCGGCGAAGGGAGTGCATTACCCCCGTGTACCCCATCTTTGTGCCGGGAGAATGACGAGTTAGAAAGGCTAAAAGCTATCTTGTTAGGAATTTCCAGCAAAATTGGGGTGCTCCAAAAGCTAGAGGAAGGATTTCCATCGCAGAAGACGGGGCTTGTGAGGACCGGTCAGGACTCACCTGTTTCTTTGGTCAGCCGGCAAAGGAGACGAAATGCTGCCATTCGCGTGGGATAACAACACGGCAGAGATCTAATGTCATCAGAAAGCGGTGGAGGAGAGAACTTCATGGATACCAGCGGCGACACAAACAGTTGGTCTCCTGGTAAAGAAAATGAGTCACAAACACCCGAGTCTCTCTCACTTTGTCATCAAGCCAGAGGGGCAGAGCAGAGCTGCTGCCCACTCCTGGAATGGGCCCAGCGGCCCGCCAGCATGACCTCAATTGGAGTAGGGACAGAGCAGAGCCACCACCCGCGCCCGCAAAGTAGGCAGGCCTGCGACAGACCAGCAGATCAGGCCCAGAGGCATGCCAGCATGGTACACACGTCACCCCAACTGGAGTAGGGGTAGAGCAGAGTCTTCATGCCCAGATCAGGCCCAGTGGCCCGCTGGTGTGGTAGTCACATAACCCCAATTGGAGTAGGGTCAGAGCAGAGCCGCCACACGCGCCCACAAGGTAGGCAGACCTGCGACAAATGGGCAGATAATGCCAAAAGTAAAGTCAACATTTAGAATTGAAGTAAATAATAATCTTAAGTGATAAGAATTCCTTAATTTAATACTTTAAAAATAATAACAACATTTTGCCAGGGAGCAAATTTGTGACATTGCAGTCAAGGGGAGATATAAAGAATGTCCATGCATTTCTGCCCCTTTCAATTCTTTATTCACTCAAATTCTTAACACAACTTTACTCTAGAGGTTCCTAATGAAGAAAACAACAATCCTTAATGATAGGCCCTGCAGTGGAGATAATCAAATAACACCAAGCAATTCTAGATTAATTAATTCCCAGAAAACAATATTAGATTAATTCTGAACATTGCAAAACAGATTTAATCATGACAGGCTAGTGACAGACATTTCATCTGAATGCTAAGTTCAAAACTCTCAAGCCTTAGGCTTTATGTCCTGCAGATTCACACTCACTCAGACAGCAGTGATCAGGTCCTAAACCAAAACAGGCTTTTTCTGGTGGGGAGTGGACGACCAGTTGAGGAGAGGGTGAAAGGGAGAAGTTGCAGCTATCACAAAGGTCCAGACAAGGCGGTAGAGTTTGAGAGCAGTGAGGATCACACAGAGAATAGGAAAATGATGGCAAGAGATGGGATGTCAGTGTAGGTTCTCATCAGGCTCTCCAGCTGGAGTACATACTCGTTTAGGCTGGCTAAAACCCTGTTTTTAGCTCTATTTTTTATACTAAATTTTTTTTTTATTTTTTATTTTTTACCACACCTTGTAATATTCAGGTACCACCAGATTTCTCATTTACACTGAGGTCAGAAATATCTGGTCTGGTGGTCTCCATCCTGATATTCTCACCTTTCACTCTTATCAGGAGAGAAAAGCCTGCCAGAGGCTTTATTCAGCTTATCAGGGTGAGGACAAGTAATTTGTCTGAGGCCATATTAGAGGGCTCTGTGGGTGTGCCTGGTGAAAAGTGACCTCTATTTATGACCTCAGGTTTCAAAATGGAGTTTTTTAAATGGAGTGAGAAACTGATGTGACTCCATTTTTGAGAAACCAGCCACCTAAGAGCAAAGCCTGTCCAAAGGGCGGAGTTACCCTTGTCCATGAAAAAACTCAGAGTGCTCCTAGGCATATACCAACCCTGGTGAGTTGTTTGTCTGTAAATAACTGGAGAGATCTTCCATGCCAAGTGATCCTGACTCAGTTACACTAGGTTAGGACCCACAGCAACCCCCTAGCTACCACAAAAAACATGAGACACAGAAAACACCAGAAACACCAGGTGACCTTCCCAGTAGTTTTGTTGATTGGTAACATGATTAGGCAAGTTTATCATATACACTCTTGCAACCTCTCATGGCCTAAACCAATCGGTTCAAAAGTATCCACAACTTGAACTAACCAATCACCCTTACACAACTTGTTTCTGCCAATGAATGTGCTAATCAATGTTAAGAGTTGTTGTTTGACTTTTCTGTGATGTGAAATGATTGGCTGTGTGATGTTGTGATGCATACAATATCCCATAAAATCTATTAATCCTCAATGAATTAAGGGTCAAGACTCACTCTTTGGGACCACTATATCTGAAATGGTTGTGAGTCCAGGCTTGAGCTTACAATAAACACTCTTGTGTGACTGCATCAGATTCATCTCCTGGAGGTCTATTGGGGTCTCATGAATCTGGCATTACAGGAGTTGCTTAGGCTCAGGCCTAAGGCCATTCTCACACAACCCCTTTCACCTTGACAGCTCTTCTGCAGATAAACAGAAGCCATAACACATAACTCCTTTCTTCATAAACATGATCTCTTGAGTCCAGTGTCATTTCAAGTTCTGGGTTTAAAAAGACATATTCATTTTCCTTGATGTTTTCAATAAATCACACAGAATTCTTAGAAATGGCTTGGAAGGATAACAATGTTATATTGCAAAACTTCATGAACATTCAAATTGCTTGGTGTGTGTGACTGACCAGTATGTGAGAGACCTTGGGAATATGTGAATATATTATGAATATAATAGAACTCTTGAGACTTTTTTTCTTACTGTACACACATCCTGAGGCCAAATGAGGCTGTTTACTAGAGGTCATTTCTCAAAGAAGAGATAGTGATCATAAAGGAATAAATTAACCTATATATTATAAATAAATCTAATATATATTTGATTAAAATTGAGGCCATATATGGTCATGCCAAATAGTTTGCTGAATCATTTCAATTACAGTTATTTAGTTATTTTAATGTTTTGCTTACAATCTGCATTAGAGACATCGTTGACCTGCATTTCAGGAAAACTGTTAATTCTAGCACTGAATTTATCAGGTTTTGATTCTTTGATATATTACTTATTGCCATAGGATCTCTTGTTCCTTAATGTGTATATTTATAAATTTACACATTTTAGAAGGTTTTAGAAAGATAAAAGAAAATATGTATTAAAAAAGTAGTTTAAAAAGATCTTTAATATTCCATTTCTATGGTTATTAAATAGCATTTTCTTTTTACGAATGTATTAACCTGGGGCTGCGGATGTGGCTCAAGCAGTAGCGCACTTGCCTGGCATGCATGCAGCCCAGGTTTGATCCTCAGCACCACATACAAACAAAGATGTGTGTCTGCTGAAAACTAAAAAATTAATATTAAAATTCTCACTCTCTCTTTAAAAAAAAAGAATGTGTTAACCAGTAATATGTATACAACAATAACATAATAAATAAATATGGTACAAACAAATAAACATATATTAATAAATGTTATATGATTTATTTTATAATAATATTGGTAAAATATACCCAGAGGTGAAAATAAACATTTAAATAATGATACATATACATGTCCATTTTTATTAAGGTATAGTGAAATACATCTATTTTTGTAATGTACTTTTGTTCATGAAAGCATCATAACTATTTTTATCAAATATGATTGTAGTTGCACAAAATTAAAAATCCAAATTGTACATATTTCAGTAAATAAATGGCTTTTAGTGACTGAAATTTCTGAGTCTGTTATTGTGAAACACAAAAATTCAGTAAAATATGCTCTGAAGAAAACCTCAATTTGAAAATGTAAAACATAGAAAGGAGTATTTAGAGTTGTTTTACCATGAGATTAATTTAAAATACCTTTGATACCCAAAACAAATACTCTGAAGTTTTTGCTCTTAAGAAATACATATGAAAGAATACAGCAATTCTGTCTCTGAGTAATGCAAGCATAAGAGAAAGATGATAAGAATATTAAGTAAGCCTCAAAAATCTGAGGATCATGAAATAAATAAATTCTTGGCAAGAAAATATCAATCAATTTTGATGTAAAGTCAAAACTAATAAGCATTCTAATTTACCAAATCTTAATGATTTTATATATTAGAGAAAAGAAGTCAGAATTTTAAGCAAATACATGAGAAATGGGTGTGCACAACAAGGTTTAACCTCAGAAAATTTTATACATCCCCTGTGTCTGTCCATGTGTCTCTCTCATGTCTTTCCAGTGTGACATCAAAAAAAAAAATGAAGAACAAGTTTTTGAGTAATTATATTTAGGTCTTAAAAAAGTTAAAGAAAATAATTAGCTCTCTTTATCTATTTTTTAGAAGTAACTTGCCTTCGTATTTCTTCAATAATTAATGATTACCCTATGCTTGTTGCTGATAATACATAATGTGTAGAACCACCCAGAATGAGAGCACTATTTAAATAATGTCAGAACAAAAAGTGCTACAGAATAGTAGGAACTGAACAACAAGGCCAAAGCCAGTGCAGAACCACACAGCATTTAGGGGTATATCAAAGAGGAATGGAGTTGGTCTTAAGAGGTCTGACTTCCCTTAGCCAAGACAAATAACTAGTACAAACTGTCTTAAAATATTTTTCTTCAAATCTTATAATTTAATGGATACATGGTAAGAATCCAGAAGTTAAATGTAAACTAGCAAATTTACATTCATTTCTGGGACACTTTTACTTCTAGTTCTATAGATTAATTAATTTTAATGCCTTTCTAGATATGGTAGATAACTTTTTCTTATTCAACATTTATCAGGTAATTTACAAACGACTCCATTACAGAATTCAGTCATTTTTAAAAATTCATAAAGCAACAGATGAAATTGTTTGAAACACAGACACAGTAATATCACAGGATATAAAGTCTGTGTTGACACCATGGTCTTTATGTTTAGCTCATAGTTTAAAGAAAGGTTGACTGGCTTGTATGTTTAGTTTTAAACCTTATCTCAAAAAACATGAAACAACTTCTCCTGTGTCTTTAGACAGGGAGACTGGTGGTAACACAGGGACAACTGTGGTTTTGGCACCTTTATTCATGATCAGTTTTTACTTTGTGGAAAGACTTAAAACTCTTTGAAGATTCACATTCCCACTCAGCAGTAGGGAATTTTATTTTTTCATGTTCTGTCTCCCCTTTTCCATATCTCATTTCTCTCATTTTAGAATCATGTTAGGAAAATTTAATCTCCTTGTCTAATCTTCTGTTTTCATTCTGAAGGATCTTTTCAACATTATCTTTCAGATTTTATAATAGCCATCTATTTTTTTTAAAAAATTAATCTTGTTCTTAATATAGAAATTCTCTGCCTTCATTTTTGAGTTTTGCACCTGGTGAGATGTGATTTATTGAGTTCAGGTTTAAAAAAATAATCTTTAAGTAATAAAGTTTCAATTATGTATTTTAAGATAAAGAAACAGTTTTAAAGGTATTGCTATAATATTTTAAGTACAATAATTTTAAATTACAAATATTTAAAATACATTAAATTTCTTTCTCATTTGGCAATCCTAATGAAGGCAAAATGGCTCATTCTATTTTTACTTATAATTTTATTCTATTAAATATCCCTTTACATTTATTATTCATGTAAAATTATTAATAGAAATTCATCACTGGTTAAGAGACATGAATCAGCCAAGAGGCAAGTTAAATAAAAATTCAAGTTTATCTCCATACACAAAACAACCCTCTAAGCATACTTTTTGCTGGAAAAAATACTTCAAGATGGCAAGTAGCACAAACAAGTGTGCTGAAGGCTGAAACTGATTCTGAAAGCTAATGCCTCTCCCAAAGCACACCATCACAAAGTGAAGATTTCTAAAGTCTGGGAGACTAAGGTTGATAATTTTGATGGAAACATGTACTCTTGTGATACTAACAAATTGTAGAGGAAAAATGATTCATAAAACCCATGAAATGCAGGAACCCCAGAGTTCTGAAAACTATCTCAGATGTAAGTCACACAGTATACCTGCCTGACCATTAGATTTTGTTCACTTTAGACCTTTTAGAGTGGGAAATAAACATTGATTAAATAAATCACTGAGATGTGGGGTTCTAAACAACATTTATTTTCTCAACTATACAGTCTAAAACATTAGTCCTAATAGATTAAAGCACAAGTATCTGGGACATATTTTTCAAGGCTTTTTAATTTTATTAGAATATACATTTAATGTGCCACATTCTTTTCCAAATTTCTTATGGAACAATATCAAAGATTTGACATTTTGCTTGATGATACTTAGGGAGTCACTTAAAGAACTGTAGAGTCATTCCACTCAAGCCAAGATGATATCATATTTACATAAAGAGTGAGTTTAATGTGGCTCCAGAGGTAGTGCGCTCACCTGGAGTGTGTGTGGCCTGGGTTTGATTCTCAGCACCGCATACAAACAAAGATGTTGTGTCCACCAAAAACTAAAAAAAAAAAAAAAAAAAAAAAAATTAAAATTAAAATTCTCTCTATCTCTTTAAAAAATAAATAAATAAATAAATATTTTTAGAAAAGAAAAAGAAAACAATGTTGTGCATGTTCAAATTTTCCAGAAAAATCTGAAGCAATTACTAATGATTGACAGATAAGCAAACTGAGAATCCCCGAGTTAAGTGATATATCATAGTTTATAAAGTTACTAAGTGCGAAAAGCTAAGATTCAAATGAAATCTAGTTAAGGTTTTACACCTAAAAATACTATAATATTTACAAAGTCTTACACCTAATACATTATGAGGCAAAGCTATTACTTTATTGGCTTCTCCATTTAATATTTTCATTTTAGAAATATTTTATTAGTAGAAATAATAGTATTTCTGATGATACATATATAAGAAAATATTCAACACCTTCACCGTCCACAATGTTCAATAGAAACCATGTAGAGTTTTTATTCCTTTATATCAGATTTTTAGAAAAAGCATTTATAATCTGATAGTTAAAATCATTTTTTAAATTGTGGTAGTGTAAACATTGTTGTAGCTGCATTCATGTAGTGTGCTGTGATGCCCTTCAGTATATGAATTGATAAAGAAAATGTTCTTTTTATACAAAATGGGATAATGTTCATCATTTAAGAGAATGAAATCATGGCATGTGCAAGTAAATGGATGGAGCTGAAGAATATTATGCTAAGTGAAGTAAGCCAATTCCCCAAACCAAATGCTGAATGTTTTCTCTGACATAAAATTTCTGATACGTAATGGAAATGAGGGAGAAGCATGGGAGGAACAGAAAAAACTATAGATAAGGCAGCGTGGAGGAAGGGAAAGAAAGGGAGCATGGGGATAGGAAAGTGATGAAATGAGATGGATGTCATTATCCTAAGTACATGTATGAAGACATGAATGGTGTGACTCTGTTGTGTATAAGAGATATGAAAAATTGTACTCTATTTGGGTAATATGAATTACAATGCATTCTACTGTCTTTTATAATAAATTAGAATAAAATCTAAAAATTATGTTATAAAAGATTGTGAGCAAATTCAGAGGAAATAAAATATTTAAATACATAAATAAAAAAGCATGTTTATATATGTTGAAATGTTGTATATATTCCATTGTGGAGTTTGTAATACTCAAGAATAACTATAACATATTATGAAAAAAAGCAAATACTTTTGAAGCAACTAAAATATATTCATTTATTAAAAAATAATATATTGTCTCATTTAAATCTATTCTTTGAGTGAGATTCAGAAAGACAGAATACAAAGAGTGATTAAGAAAGTAAAACAAAATAGGTAGAAGTGAAAAACTAAATATACAAATGAAGAAAGAAATCTTAATGTACTAGAGAATCCATGCTAAAAATAAGAAAAGAAGTGAATGCATGATAAGACAGTGAGGAATGACAGATTATGTATCCTCTGATAAATCTATGAAAACTTATTTTTTTGGGATAAAGATAACATATGAAACTATTTCTCACAAGTTTAGACACGATTTTGTAATTACTTATTCATGAAAGTGTATTAAATAATATCAATACTAGATACTTCCTGAAATTTTTCTCCAAGTCGATGAAATCTTATATATATTTTAGAATATGTATGTGCATGTGCACTCTAGAACATTATGTATAAATTTATATATGTTTTATCTAAGGTTAACTTTTATATGTATGTGAAATAATTTGATTCTTTTATATTTTTCTAAATATAATGGTAAATAAAATATTTTTGTAGAAAATATAATGTGAGTGATCTGTTTATTTTAAAGTGTCTGAATTTTTTTTACATAACTGGCTTTGTAAAGGCAGTCATTTCTATATTTTAAATAAAAGGTGTGTTTGAGGAGGCTGGGGATATGTCTCAAGCAGTAGTGTGCTCACCTGGCATGCGCATGCCTCTGATTTCGATCCTCAGCACCACATACAAATAAAGATGTTGTATCCGCCAAAAACTAAAAAAATAAATATTAAAAATCTCTTTCTCTCTCTCTCTCTCTCTCTGTCTCTCTCTCTCTCTCTCTCTCTCTCAAAAAAAAATATGTGTTTGAATAAAAATATTTTAAGAAAGCCTCCACTCAATGATGAATAAAATTTCCTATTAAAGAGTATTGGCCATTTTCATTTTTTTTAAATAGAAAATGTTTCCCATAAAAAGAAGAAATGGATTTAGCCCACCACAGTACGCTAAATCACCTTTCATAAAAACCTATGGCAGGGATGCTAAGAAGATGATATTTCAAAGCACAATGGATCTCAAACATCAAATAAAACTTTTGGCTTAATGAAACAAAAAGAAAAAATTTTATCAGCACATTTTCTATTTACCACAGAGCCTTCTCTCAAAGAAGTAGGCAGTCCTATACTAAGTATTTGATAGCATACCCTTGGTGTCAAGATTTCCTATTCTTCTATAACAATCACTGGAGGTCCAGATTTCCCCTCACAGTCAGAATTCTATTTTCTTCTATAGGGTATGCTCACAAAGCAAAACAAATGGGATTTCATGGAAAAGGAGTTTTTAACTCATATTTTTCTTACTCTTTTTTCTGGAAACAAACAGAATGCATCTGTCTTCAAAATTACTTTCACCATAGTTTACTACAATTTTCTAATCCCAATATTGGACTGCAGGAATCTCTTTTGTGGGAGCCAGTGTTGAGGGTCTTCTGCTGCCAAACAGAGGCCTCACAAGCCATGCGGAATTTGGATGATCCATGTCATGTCTTGTGAACTGCATGGCTTACACATTTGCTTTCCAAAAGAGTCAACCTGATGTGATCTAAAAGGTCCTGTATTATATAAAATATGATTTTCTTTGAAATTGGCCATCTTTATTCAGCTCAGCTAGTGTGCTGCTCCTAATGGTCTCTGAATTAATATTAGTGAAACACAAAAGAGCAGTGGGCCTCAACCATTATTTTTCACCTGTTTCAATCCAAATATTCTTCAGGACTACTTCAGGATTTTTTGTATAAAAAGCCCAACTTCTTAAATAGTTTAATATACCAGTGGATTAAAAGGCGCTATTCTTATAGCTTTATGACTCTAATTAGCTTGAATGCTTAAAATTGATTTAAGTTGTAAACCATGCTGTTTTGTTGCAGTAAATGGTATTCTGTATGTGCATCAAATCACTGTATCAGTGTGAAGTAAATGTATGGATACTTAGATCAAGACAGCAGAGGCATGGGTGAGATATTCTACACATCAAGAAAGAGCTGAAAGACCTGTGTCTGTGCCGGGATCTGGGATTGTGACTCAATGGTAGAACACTTGCTTAGCATGTTTGAGGCACAGGGTTTCATCTAAGCACTGCATATAAACAATATAAACAAAATAAAGACCCATCAACATCCAAAAATATGTATAAATAAATAAAGTGCTTAAGTATTTTCTCAGAATTAGTCTATGTCATTTTAAGAAAATAAAAACCTAGAGATCTGGATTTTCAAATATACAAGTCTATTTTACCCACAATGAATTAAAGTAACAGTCAAAGAGAAACATAAAATGAGATAAACACCACATCAACAGAGGAGGTGATCTCCTGTGACAAAAGACTTCAAAGAACTTTTGGAAAACAGAAAGTCTGGAAGCAGATGAAGGATGCATTTGAGTTCTAATTAGTTCTCCCCAGAAGGTAGATTAAGACCATGACTAGGCATCTTGGAAGTCCATAAGTGAGTGTGCTTCAGATCAGCACAATGGAAATAAAGAGAAGGAAGCTTCACAGAATCTGGGTTTGCAGTTTTATCTCAAAGGAGGCTTCTGCTTACTCAAAGTGAAATTTTGGGGCTGTCTTGCACTCTCATTTTTATTTCTACATGAGACATGGACTGTGATTTACATGAGTCTCAAATAGTCTTTAGTGTAGAAAGCCTTGAATGGTCATCGCCAGCAAAACTCTCTTCTACTGATGAAAGTATTTTGAAAAGACCACTTTCAACAATTGTCTGGGAAATGAATCCTTCAGTCCTAATGGTGCCATAAAAAAACAGTTCCCTATAGTGACACCACAAAAATTCACTTTTCAGTCTAAGTTCTGTACGTAGTTTATGGTACTAGTGAGACTGTATTCCTTATAAAAAGGGAAGACAGTGCAATTAATTACAGTTTTGACTCCTGTGTAAACTGAATATCAAATTAATGGTCATCTTATGTCTTTTCTGCTGTTCATTTTAAATCCCTTAAAAATACTTCTTTTGATCTTTATAACTTAGCTGAGTGAGTGAAACTCATACTCTTCCCCAAATCATTTGAGCCTGCTCACCATAATTTTCTCAAGAAACAACTACAACACTGTTTTTTTTTAACCATTCCTGTAGGGCAAGTGAGTATTAAAAAGTAGAAAATAGGATCATATGTTTTCAGATTGAATCATCTGATTTTTGTCTTTATTGCAACATGGAATAAATGTCCTTCTGGTAAGGAGAGTGAAGTGACCTAGCTAGGATTGTAATTTCTTCTGTTCCTTTGTGTTTTCTAAGTACATAGAATTTAAAGTTCTCAGGTGCAGTATAAATTTTTTTTGGAATCTTGTTCAACATCCTGTTGTAAAAGTGTCCTCTTAAATAATTAGAATTTCTAAAACTGCAGGATGCAGAGGAATGGTGTAAGAAAATATAATTGCCAATTTATCAAAGTGATCATGAGTGAAGACTCTTCAACTTTGACACACTGATTCCTGGATCTATGTAGTCTATCTCTTGGTAGCACAATCTGATATAATGATGTGAAATTTAACAAGTGTTAGCACCACCATCACATTTTCCAATATCCTACCATGCCAGTAGCTTTTTGTTCCTTTTGTAGATGACAATACAGTGGATACCATGGTCATAGACAATAGTAATATCTTTATTTTTGTTAAATGTGGTCTGATTCAATTTTAGGCATGATCTATTGATACTTTATTAGTGATGCTTGCTTAGCATTTATTATCTGTAAAAGCAAAATGTAAAAAAAAAATGTTTGGGGTTTTCTGGTTAAAATTATTTCTGAGGTCCACTTGTTAATTTATTATGAGAGAATGATGAAAAGAATTATTCTCTAACAAGAACCTAGAGATAGACCTTTCCTCCTAGCTGGTGGATATTTGGAAGAGGAATTTGATAGATAAAATGTGGTGATGGAAACCATTATGGTACTCAGTCCTCATTCATCCTGTGCAGCATCCGAGGCTGGATAAAAACAACTAGCCAAGTCCAGTTGTCAACTTGGTTGTCTTGTACATTGTCCATGATGTATGTGCTTTGGTATGTGATATCATGAAATTCCATGATATTTACACTGCATTGACTCTCTCAGAGATGCATCCTTATTACTGTACCCCCCCAAATTTTATAGTCATCAAAAGTTCCTTCTAGACCCTTGACCAAGTCTTGATTTCTTTCTATTAGTTTATGTACCTTCTTACCTGAGGTAACTTCTTTTTCTACATGAAAGTGTGGATGAAGTGTGCTGCCAAGTATTCTGCTCTTTAGAAAGAGTTTTTTTTTTTTCCATTTTTTTAAAGGCTAGCCCTGAAAGATGCTGTACAATGGTGTTATTTTATTTCAGTTTACTTCTAAATGAAGATAACTCATATTAATTTTTAGAAATATTTTGATAGAGGTTGGCCAATTTACTTTTCTATCTGATTTGCAAAAGGGACCTTTTCCCCAAGAAGGAAATGAAAAGGTGTTGTATCACACCATTGCTCTGAAATTGATTGGGGTCTTCTGAGAAAGAGTGTAGGTTCAGTGACTAACTTCTTGGTTAGTTTTTTGCTTAGTGATTGGTCACACTCTACAAGTGTGACCTCAGGGGAAATGCCAAGGAAGATAGAGAGTAAAATAAGTAGAAGCTATCAATTGATTATGCTTTTGTAACTTAAGTAGGGTTTTTGAACTACTATATGACTTACATATCTCTCTGCCATCCATTTAAAGTGAAAATATAAAATTCATCTTTATTTTTTATGTATCATCAATAAATTTCTAAAAATAAAATTTACACCTATTTTTTTTTAATCCTGTTTATGATTTCTCTATTTTCTTGATTATATGAATTTTTATAACTGATACTAACTTGATAATCTGTATCAATTCCTGGTTTACACACAGTTATTGATATTTGCCTCTTTTTAGTTATAGTTGGCCTCCAGTAACAAAGGGAAAGATCCCTTTCTGTCTGCTCCTCCCAGCCCTGATCCAGATTGTCAGCTTCCCAGACCCTTATGCAGTTGGTTGTAAATTCTGCCAAAATTTTTCAATATTTTTCAAGATTAAAAAAAATCAAAAACTTTAAAAAATACTTTAAAAAGAAAAATGTGCAGGGAGAAAGCAGCAATATATTTTTTCATAATTCAGCGTTTTAAATTTTTTTAATATTTGTCTGTATTTAATGTAGGTCAGCCACTGATACTTCATCAAAAAAACAGTTTCTTTGCTGAGTTCAGGTGACCAAGGAATAGCCACACCCTAAGAAAAAAACAGAACACACACACACACACAAAAATAAAACACAGAATCATCTTTATCCTAACATTTTATATGATGTTTCAGATCCCCGTAACTTTGCACACAAGATTCTGTGTTCAGTTGAATTTTAACTTCTTTTTGTATTTGTATAGAGTGTGACTATTGAATTGAAACATTGGGATTCTTTTGTATCATAACATGAAGTTTCCCACACAGTCTGCTCCCAGGTGCCAGACTTCAAGTTTTTCTTTCACTGGTATACTTTGATTATTCTTACTTCCCCTTTACCCATAAGTTAAAACTTATGGTAACAGCACTTTATCAAACTGCACTTATTAAGAACAATTTTAAAAATATAGTTATAGTTCACTTCATCAGTCTGCACTTATTGCTTATGGTTTCACTCATCTGCTATGCCTGTTTTTGGTGTCTAAAAAACCAATATTGTATTTTCAATATTTTACCCAGGTTCCTACATGTATATACTGCAAAGAAAATCTGGTCTGGAAATATTCCATTTTGATTGAATGCTATAATCAAGAAAATAAAATTTAAATATGCTAAATATATCTCCAGAATTTCTCAAGTAGCTATGCTTAAAACAAAGAGAATATCCTGAAAAGAAAAACCATTGTCAGCTTCAAGAAAGCATAAATAGACCCCAAGTACTTATCACTAATGATGGATTATAGATGATAAATACAGAATAACCTCAAGATTTAAAGGAAAACTAGTATTCAACCTGATATTCTTAACTGAAGCGGACTGTCCATTAATGATAAATAATAATAGATTTTCATTAATGATAAAATTCTAAAAAGCTGTATTCTGTGCCTCATTTCAAAGAGAGTTACTCAATATAGAAGAAAAATCAAACAAAGGAAGCAGAGTTTGTGGATGAAACAGTGGCTCTAACTACAGAGCTGAAGAAAGTTATGCTGATTCTGCAGTAGACCTTGAAAATAATTTTGTTAGCATACCTCAGTCTTACCTTTAAAATGATGCTTTAATAGAAATATTAGCTAGTGAGTAGTCAAGTGATTGAATGTAGCAAAAGTTAGAAGATTCTAGTGGTCTATTTTCTTCACCACACACACACACACACACACACACAAATTGAACATTACAAAATATAGAGAAAAACAAAGTGATGAAAAAGAAAGTAAAAACCCACTAAACACAAATAATGGAAAGTCAAGTTTTTCATATGAAACACAGTAAAATGTGCACTTTTTGTAGCATTTGATGGATAGAAGAAAGTAGTATTGATTGTTCTTGATGGTAAGAACATCCCTCCATAAGCAGCATTCATGTCCTGATATTGGATGCCAGAAAGGCTAATAAATTAGAGAAAGAAATCATTCTTACTTCTGGTGTGTGTTTTGAATCAAATTTGTGAAAATGATTACTGGTTTTTAACCTTCATAAATTTTCTGTAGACAAAGAATGCAACACATAATTATTTTTAAAATAAAATAGCTAACTGATGATGAATGAACACAAGGACTTGTAACTATTAAATAATAGACTGGGGTGTAGTGGTCTGTACAGATGCTCATACTCAGAAATAATAAAGTGCCCAATGCAGATTAAGCAGAAAATCACATAATAATGATTACATAAATGATAATCAAACACTAAAGCCTTTTAATATTTGACTCATTGGCCTTAAGAGAAAGAAGTGGCCCCATAAGCCAAATTGGTTTTCTTCCCTCTCTCATTGCCATTCGAAAAAATAATGGAAACCCCTGATACTTTGTAAAGGGTCTTCCATGTATTTATTTCAAAATTATGGTCAATATCAGACAACTAATAGTAGGTATGGCTAAATTTAGTTTCCTTTTAGAACTTTACATAGTTGCAGATAGAGTGGAGGCTGCTGATTTGGGTGTAAATTTTGGAAACTACAGTTTTATATAGTCCTGGGGTTTTAACCCAGGGGTGCTTTATTACTCATATATATTCACAATTCTTCAATATTTTATTTTGAGACCTGGTCTCTGTTACAAAGCCTGGCCTTGAAGTTGTGATCATTCAGCCTCATACTCTATGATTTTTGAGATTACAGGTATGTACCACCACATCAACCTGGACACTTCCTTTTATTTTTTTTACACGAATCTAATAATCAAAAGTATTTTAAATATTTCTGCTTTTTCTTTGATATAAAATATTCAATACTAACTTTCTAAATTGGTTTTCACCATCACATTCTTTTTTTTCAAAAGGCCAATATTCATGTTGTGTAGTTGTACATTTTTTTTACCCCAAAAGGTATACTCAATAGATTGTATTCTGAGTTAGCAAGTCAATTTAATATGTTTCAGAAAAACAAATTGCCATAAATTGTTCTGGTTATGCTCTTAATAGAAGTACCTTACTCTTAGTCATTATCAAAAAAAAAAAAAAGAAGGGAATTTAGTAAAGTCAAAAGGTAAGATCCAACAGTTGGCTAGTTTTTTCAACCAGATGTTTATGATTTGATTGTTTCCCTTTTAAATTTCTTATTCTGATTGCTCTGATGGCTTTTCCTATGATATATAGTAGTCAGCTCAATTTAAAAGAAGTAGTTTATGTGAAATCTGGATACTAAGGGAAATAAATATCTGGAACAAATTAATAGTACTCAATATGTTTCTGATGATTATATACAGCTTCCTCCTACCATTCTGAGATTGCAATTCATAGAGCTTTAAATGACTTTCATTCCTCACTATATTTCACTAATTAGCACATGCAGAAATAATTTTTCAACAAATTTATATTAAAGAAGTAGCAATTTAAAGAAAAACAGATATAATTCACACCTGTGAAATTAAAACATGACATTTTGCCAAAGAATATTTGGCATATTCAAAGAATAAAATGAAGAATTGTTGCTTTTCTTTATGTGGTAGGACACAGTTTATTGTCATGTTGTTTCAAAAAAAAAAAAACATTGACAGTTTCCTTATGAAAAAAACAGTTGTTATTGTTTAACATGGATTTTACTTGAATTTTTTTTTTTTTTTTACCCATTTGAACACTGAGAAGCTATTTGCTGCGGTCAAACACAGTGAGATACTGTTGTAAGATGTATCTCTGAAACATCTGCAGTTCTTTTCATTTTATATAACAGCATCATGCACACCCAGCATGAGAAGAGGTTGCTCATTAATTTTGGTATCAATACTGGCTTAGGTACATTGAAAAGATGTTGAGAAAATTACATCTATAATGGTGGAATCTCCCATTTCTTTGTTTTCATTTTTCCTGTGGTGCTTCTGCTCTTGATATTAGTTATGTTAACTTTAATTTGAATTGTCCATACAGTTTCTTAAAACATAAGACACTTAGAATTGAGAAAATCACTTATAGCATATTTATTTCATAAACTGATATAAGATTCAATGAAAGACTTCAGCATTATTAATGCACATTTTATCAAAATTCCATTAAGTCACAATTTGAGATACAGTATTAAAATCTTACATAGCTAAAGGTTTTTTAACAATGAATAATAGGCACCCTAAGCAAGTATGTAGTTCCAATTATTCATTTACTTTACTACATTCATTCATAATATCATAGTTGATAAATACCACACATCAGAGTGTCTGTTTTTGAAAAAAAATTGCTTGGTAAATTACTAACAATGCAGCATGCGATTTTTATTTATTATTGGTTCATCATACCCATATCTTACCCACATAGTAAGATTGCTATAATATTCAATAAGTTGTAGCTAAAAACATGAAATACCACATAACCTATTGTACAGATTATATAAATGCTCTTATTATTTCTTCATCCTTTTCACAAATATTTATCAGGAATTTACTATATGATAATTAGAACTAAGATCATCCTAATTATTTCAGATATTTGAAAAAAAATGCAAGACCTCATTTAAAAATGGCAATATAGATTTCAGAAATAAATACTGTTTCTCTAGTGAATAATGTGTATAGAAATCTGTTAAGGTCTTGGGGTATGCAAATATATTTGAGATGCATCAGAGAATGCATATGAAAAAACCATAGTATTTATCATGTTACATTAATGAAGTGAAATATCATACCAAAATGTTAAAAAAATTAACTTTTGGGAAAAAAGCAAAAGTGTGCACTAGTATTTGAAATAAGGTAATAATAATTTTTACCATAATTAGTTGTTTCTGGGTCTCATTTCACTCTTTACTTTAATTATAGATCCATTTTGTTAAGTACCCCTATAGGTGTTATTGGAAAATATTGGCATTTAGTGAATAATGCCACCAATTTTCTGTTCTGCAATATTAAAGAACTATTTCAGATTTATTGCAATGAATAGTTTTGCTTAAATGTAACAGTAGTTTTTCAATGTAGAAATTACTAAGATAACTCTGGGTGTTCTCAAAGTCTATAACAACCATATTTGATGAAATTTGTGGCATAGTGTATAAGAAAAGATGCTTCTCTACCACAAAGCAGACATCATTGAAATAACCTTGTGTAGTATCAGCATATACAAGTTTGGATGAGGACTTTTGCATCTTTTCTCCTTTTACTTCCCACCTACAACATGGCTTATTTTTCATAAGCAAATTTCTATACTTGTTAAACCTCTCATACATCTCAGAATTTACTAGGAGGGATCCATGACAACCTAGAAACAAACATGTGAGACAGTGTGTAGATTAATATATGAAGATGTTCAAGAAAATATTGGTCTGGTCAAGAGATGGTGCAGCAACTATATAGAAAGCTTAAAATTGAAATTGAAAGAAAGATAATACTCCCAAGACTTACTAAGAATCATGTAGTCTTTGGAAGCAGATATTTTAATAGGAAGCTCTTGAGACTGATGTCCACTGCATCTTTCTTATGGATATTTCCTCTGGTTTTGAGGGCCACCACATCTAGCCAGTACACATTTGGCTTGATGTAGCATATTCAGAAAGCCCACCATTTTCTTAATAAACCTAGGCATGGTTTACTATACATCCACTGAGTTTTTGCACAGACTTTTCCCTTCTTTTAATATACCTAGCTCATTAGTCTTGTCATATTTAAATTTATTCATTCTTCAAGAAGTAGTTTAATTGAATTCCCTTTTGTCTTTAAAATAAATTCTTCACCTAAAATAATTTCTATGTTTTAAAGCATTTTATTGTAGTATCTAGAATCTTTATAAGTACAAAGAAATGACATTCTATGTCTCATTTTTACCATTGTCTTTCTCATATAACTTTCATTATGAATTGAGTATGTCCCTCAAGTACTCATGTGTTGGGAACTTGGTTTCCAAGGGGAGAGAGTTGGAAAATAGTAGAATGTGTAAAAAGTGAGATATAGTAGATTGTGGTTAGATCATTGGGGGAGATGCCCTTGAAAGAGTTAATGAAATTTTCATGGGACACAAGATAGTTCCTATTAAAGCAGATTGTTACAGAAAGAGCAAGTCTTCTTACTGGATTTCTCTGACTTCCTGTGTCCTTATGTTCTCTCAACCTCTCAAATGAGCCCTAACCATAATTCCATCTCATGTGTAATGCTGGTGAAGGGGCTGTAACAGGAGCTGCGAAGATTCTGGTACAGAGCACTTAAATCTTCAGAAGTATGTACTCAAAAAATATTCATTTATTTATCTATTTATCTATTTATTTGTTGTAGTTGGACAGAATACCTTTATTTTATTTATTTTTATGTGGTGCTGAGGATTGAACCCAGATTCTTGCATGTGCTAGGTAAGCACTCTACCACTGAGCCGAAACACCAGCCCCTCAGAAAATATTTTTATGCATTTATATCTCTTTTTATACATTGGCCTGGTTCTGGTATTTTTCTATAGCATAAAATAGACTATAACAACAAAAAAAATGATTTGAGTCTAAGGCTTCTTACTATAAGAGTGAGTAGAACATCTAAGATTATATTTTATAAGCCCTGGTATAGTTTAGATGGCAATGGCTTAGCATTTATGATTCTTTTTTTTTATATTTCAAAGGTGATATCTTGTATTTCTTATATTCCTCACGGTGCTTAGGTTAATATATTGCCATTTACTTTGGGACTCAACAGTGTGGAATTGATTCTGTTTTGCTAAACAAAAGCAAGAGTGGCTCCTTAAAATATAACAAAGACTCTATGAAAATATTTTGAGTTTTAATGGGAAGAATTGCTATTGATTATAGAGAGAATTTGAATACATGGCTCCATCTTGATGATACTCATTAATCAGAAATGGTCTGAACTGACTAGATTAAAATCACTAGAATACCATGAATAAAGAGGCAGATTAAAAAAATAGGTTTGTCTAGTACCATTTTGAGTCTCCTATTACAGTACAAATTATAGTATTTTTTTACCAGTGAAACGACTCAAACTCATGTAGCTGCATTTTAGGCCTCATGTATTCACCAAGTCATATAGGTAAAAAATACACTATAAGTTGGGCAGGATGGTCCATGCTTGTAATCCAAGAAAATTGGGAAACTGAGTACTTTCAGAAGTTTAAATTCAGCCTCAGCAACTTAGTGTGGTTTCAAGCAACTTAGCAAGACAGTCTCAAAATTTGAAAAAGTGGGGAGAGGACTTAGGAATGTGGCTCAGTGTTTAAAAATCCCTAAATATAAACTGAAATACAAAAAAGAAATACAGTTTAAAATGCTACAATTTCGTGTTAAAACTAATAAAAAAATATTTCATGTAATTCTTTTCTCCAGGATTCAAAAATGAAAATAGTAATTTTTTTATTTAGAAAACAAAAATTATATGCTTTCAAAGATGAGGTTTCTGTATTAGGCATGTATGATATTTATGACTGATATTTCTACCAAATAACTTGATAATGCTTAAAAAAATTAAGCAAAAGTTAAAGACACCTACTTATTTTCTATATTTAAATAAGTAATGTCTTTTACTGATCCTCATATACATCAAGGTGTAATGTAGAGATAATGACTTTACTATACTCTCATATTTGTCAAAGTGTTTATTATAAATGATTCATTTTTATATAAGGTATACATTTTGGACAAAATCTGTTCAATGTTCACTACTGTTTTCAGATGTTCAATGAGTTTAAAATTTGAATAAGTTTTCAAAACATTATTTAACTTTTTAGGGTTTCTGGGCACAATGAATCCTCCAAAAATAAGTAGTGTTAAAGAAACATGTGGTTATGAAATGTTTTTTTCCATTTGTATTCTCTCTAACTAGTATGTATCCACAGGTACTGAGTATTGGTGAATAAATTAGGAAGCATTGTCAATTGCCAATTTTCACATTTCAAAACTTTGTCTCTTCTATGGTTGTTGTGGTGAGGATTAAATGTTGACTCATTTTAGAGAAATGGTACGATGGTCTCATTTGTAAAGCTTCTCTCCAGTGTGTTTTCTCTGATGTCTAATAATATGTGATACATAATTTAAAATATTTCTATATTATCTACATTTATGTCTTCTTTCCAAAATAAATAGTTTAGTGGTGAAAATGAATTGATTTCTTATTAAAAAGTTTGCTAATTTGTTTTCATTTGTAGGGGTTCTTTTCTGTATAAATTCTGTTGTTAATAAAGTTTAGTTTTTCTTTAAAAGTATTATCACTTTATTTACATTTCACATTCACCAGGGTGTCTTCTGCTGTGGTGAATAAATTTTTATTTTTTATTAAAAGTTTTGGCACTCATTCACATTCGTAGGGCTATTCTCCAGTGTGAATTCTGTTCTGGCAAATAAGGGTTGATATTTGAGTAAAAACTTTGTTACATACTTTGCATTTGTTAGGCTTCACTCCAGTGTGAGTTCAGCTGTGGCAAATAAGGTGTGATTTTTGACTGTAAGCTTTTCCACATTCATCACATTTGTAGCGCTTCTCTCCAGTGTGAGTTCTGCATTGCCTAAAAAGGTCTGGTTTTTGACTAAAAGCTTTGCCACATTCTTTACATTTGTAGGGCTTCTCTCCAGTGTGTGTTCTTTTGTGGCAAATAAGGTGTGATTTTTGACTGAAAGCTTTGCCACATTCTTTACATTTGTAAGGCTTCTCTCCAGTGTGAGTTCTCCTGTGCCTAAAAAGGTCTCCTTTTTGACTAAAAGCTTTGCCACATTCTTTACATTTGTAGGGCTTCTCTCCAGTGTGAGTCCAGCTGTGGCCAATAAGGTGTGATTTTTCAATATAAGATTTTCCACATTCTTTACATTTATCAGGCTTCTCTCCAGTGTGAGTTCTGCTGAGGCCGATAAGGTGTGATTTTCAACTGAAAGCTTTGCCACATTCTTTACATTTGTAGGGCTTCTCTCCAGTGTGAGTCTGCTATGGCCAATAAGGTTTGTTTTTTGACTGAAAGCTTTGCCACAATCTTCACATTTGTAGGGCTTCTCTCCAGTATGTGATCTGCTGTGGCGAATAAGGTGTGATTTTTACTGTAAGCTGTGCCACATTCTTTACATTTGTAGGGCTTCTCTCTATTGTGAGTTCTTCTGTGGCAAGTAAGGCCTACTTTTTGACTGAAAGCTTTTCCACACTCTTTACCTTTGTAGGACATCTCTCTAATGTGGGTTTTTCTGTGGTAAATAAGACCTATATTTTACTAAAAGTTGTGCCACATTGTTTATATTTGTAGGTCTTCTCTCCAGTATAAATTCTCTGGTAGTGAACAAGGTCTGAATTTTTATATGATTTCTGGTGTTCACTCTCACTAGCAGTTTTCCATATTTTCTCTTGTTGTAAACAGTCAAGATTACAACTTCTATATTTTCCACTTATCACACTGCGAACATATGTTTTATGCCCTTTTCTGTTGAATATTCTTGAATATCTTGAGGAGTCATGGCTGAAATAAACAAAAAATAAAAATAACAATACCTATTAGAGTAGGATGAATATACTTTGCATACATAACTTGAAATTAAGGTAAAATAAGTACATCAGGAGTGTAACAGATTAGTACATTCAAAGTCATCATAAACTCAAAAATATATCAGTTCATTAAAAATGTACAGACACAATTAATTTGAGAATATTACCAAAATTCTTTTAGAGACCACAGTATCCAAGAGGAGTACATCATTAAGAAGAGTATTATAATAAAGACAAGGAAAGTATGTTACACTTATCATCCACAGCTTTTTGTTCTTCATAATATAGCATTACATACTTAGGAAATATCTACCAGCTACCTTTACTCTCAGTAGAATAAGAGAAATGTAAAACATATACAAACATTTGTGGCTGTTTCAAAGAGTGTCCAAAAACTGTTTTTTTCCTACCATGACATAGAGATGTGAAAATAACTGGCAGATTTTGTGTGATAATGCCACAAATAGTCAACAAGGGTAAAGAGGCTATGGACTCTTAACAAGAAATATGAACAAAAAATTTACTAAGAAATATACACATATATGTCTCTAAAATTTTCCATAAAAACATTTTAAAAGACTATAAAAACCTTGCATAGCCTATGCCATAATACTTGGCTGAAGTCAACAGTTGACAATCAAGTATAATAAATTGATTTTCATATTTTTAAATTCATTTGATATGATGATTTCTTTCACTGACAAATACTACTTTATTTTCTAAATGTATCATGGTATTTCATACTATATATAAAAGGTAAAATGACTAAACAGAACTGATTAACAAAATCATTATTTAATATAAATATCAGTTTTGTCTTACAAGGTATTGTATTCCTTCTACTAGTAGTATTAATGAAGAACATAATACACTCAACATTTGGTAAAAAAAACAAAAACAAAAACAAAACAAAACAAAACAAAAAAAAAAACTCTTGACCCTCTTATGCTCAATAAAATTAAAATATGGAGACTTTGACTATAATATCAACCATACAAAAAACACAGTACCTGGTGAGCACAATTTTTCTCACTTAAATTTTTACTTCCACATGCAAATCAAATGTTCCTGCAACTTAATCCCTGCCTGTCACATTTCACTTAATGCAAAGTCCTGCATGTATTTCTTTAAAAACTTTATGAGAAAAAATATTTTCATAACTAAATAATAATAGTATATAAGTGCAATATTTTTACTCATTTGATCATTGATGGGCACACACATTGAGTCCCTAGCTTTAATACTTAGAACAATGTTTGCACTAATCACAAAAGCAGAGGTATCACTTCAATTAGCTAATTTAATTGTTCATAGATACATATTTAGTACTGGCATTTCTGAATCTTTAGGTCATCCAACTGTTAATTTTTCATGTGTGGTGCTTGAGATTAACCCCCAAAATTCTATATCCCTGAACTACAACACAATTTTTTAAAATTTGTTTGAGTCATGCTGTTTCTAAATTTCTGCGACTTCCCTCAAAAATGAAGTGATTTTGGATGGCCTCTCAATTCTCACATATTACAAGGATACAGCACTGTTCTTGTGTATTTTTATTTATTTAAATATTTTTATACTTTTTTCCCCAAAATGGACTATATAATCTACTGCTGACTCCTTTAATGAACAAATAAAAAATAGTACAGCAATATAAAGAAAGAGAAGCATGGCTTAATCCAATTAACAAAAGAAGAAAAAAAAAACTTTAAGAACTGAATATTAGGATATTGACAGTTATTAATTACTCAATAAACTCTAAATAACTATTTAAAGAAAGTTTAGAGAGTAAAATTGAGACAAAAAATATTAATATAATTAGGCACAAATTGTGTATGTGAATAATTCCTTAAGAATAAATGAGAGGGGGATTCCTAGTGTGCAAAGCTGAAATTCTACCAATATGGGAGAGGCTTATCAAACAAGACCAAGGTTAAGACAAGTCTAACCAACTTGTGAAATACTGTAAAAATTAAAAACCTGTAGGATATATAAAGGGAAGATATCTATATCTATATCTATATCTATCTATCTATGTAAAGAGAAGTGTGAAAAGAATCCAAGTATGATCCAGAAATTAAATCATTAATAAAAATTAAAAAAATAAGAAATATAGAAAACAACTTACAAAGGAAAAGTATAATGAGGTATTCACTTCAAAATATTTATGATTATTAATGCATTATTGCAACCCACAAAACAAAAGAAAAAAATTGACTAATAGAATGGAATCTAAAAAAAAAAAATCTGCCAAGTCAATTCCAACAGAGAGCATGGAGAGAAACCAAGCATGATCTACTCCTTGAAGCCCTATTTGTTTAAAGATGGGTAATGACCCTGCCTTTGCATCTCATCATTTTGCACAATTTTTAATCAATGAGATATATTTTTAAATAATAAAATTTCTCATAATCTTTTTGGACAAGCTTTTTTGAGTGAGCAAACTGTATCCTAATACTTGCCTTTTAAAACAGAGACATACAAACAAAGATATAGCCTCTCTCATTTTAATATGCATTAAATATTGTTTTATTTACTGTTACTATGCTCAATATACAACATAAAGTTTATACTCAAAGTTGGTCATCTGCATTGAATAGACATTCTATTCTGAAAAAGTCATTACCAAAATAAAGTATGCAATATATAAGATTCCACCTGACCAGCATGATAAGATCCTATGCCTTTGATCACCTGGGGAAAAGCATAGACTGCTACACTTATGTCAACATGTCCTGTTTGGACTCTAGCTTGATGTATGAAATATAGCAATTATACATGTAAATCAAGGACTTCTAAGCTGATTCATAAGTTTCATTTAACCCTGGAAGAGAAGAGTCCCTTCAAAGGAGAGAATAATCATTCTCCTCAAATGAGGAGAAACATTATAAGAGGAACCCATGATACTATAATTAATTCCAGGTACTTGGGGAGATATAAAACTGTGGTAAGCCATTGTTGTAGATTGTGGCCACCATTAGAAGATGGCACCGGCTTCCACTGTGGCCTGTGGTAAACAGATCCTTTTATGGAGAGTTGGCACGCTATCCCTTGCCACCCTATAAGAAAGATCCACGTGGCGGCTTAAGATTGGTTCATGGGAGGCTTTATTAGGCTGTGCTTGGGCACTCGGGAGAAGGGGGGTCACTAGAAGATACTTTAATCAAGGCCTGAATAAACTGCTGAAAGAAGATTCCTGAGTTGCGTCTTCCTTGCGGGCAAAGGGTCGCGACATAAAACCATTACCAGCCTCAGCTCAAAAGATGTTGGCTCAAATAGGTTAGAATGTACTTTGGATAAATTAGTTACTGCTTTGGTTGCTAAACTCACACAAAACTCTGTAAATGTTTTGGTCTTAATAATAATGTTGCTCTGTTTTTTTACACCAGCTATGGGAAATTCAGTACTGACATATCCTGGAATTCGATAACCCAGTACAATATCTTGTCTCACTTGAATGGAATTGTTATATACCTGAAAAAATGTCTCATGGTATTCTTTGTTGTCTTAGCAAAATAACTGTTTCCTTATCATAGTATTTAATAGGTCACCATCCTGGGAAATTTGTTTATAAAAGAGCTATTCCTCTTGATAAAAACTGTGATAATTCAGTAAACCTTCTCTCTAAGGCAAAATTTGATGTTTTGCATTCTCTTTATAGGGTTTCCCTGGACTAGCTCTATGGGCTTAGAGAACTATTATGAAACTCACTTATGCTATCATAAAAAGTATTAGCCATGCCTCCATGGCCGTTAATATGCTTAATAAAGAACAAAAACAACCTTGTCAAGCCATACTTGACATTCATGCTGCAATTGATTGTCTGGTATTGTTACACCATAATGGATATTCAAAGCTAATAACATGTGTTCCTTCAATTTAAGTGATAATAGTAATTTTATTTGAAAAGGGTTCAATTACCTTAAAGATATCATTAATAAGGTCCAACAAGATGATTGATGTTTAGACTTCATGGATTGGATAATTTCATGTTTATTCAATTTCATCTGTGTCAAAAAATATTCATAGGTGGATATTTACTGATGTTGGCACTTGCTATTGTCTATAGCTGCCTTATTTTTTGCACCTACCAGCATTAAGAAGATAAGTAATATTATTTATTCAAAAGGCCTTTAAAAAGGAGGGAAGACTGTAGGTATTCTGACCTTGGAAATAGACAGGAAAGTGCGGGGGTGATGATAACTGGCACTGTGATATCCACAATTAGTGGATAGTTTCTCCCTGAAGCTATTGAGACAACTCTACAGGTGCACTATCTAGTTTCTCTGGTAATGTCGTTAGGGAGAAGGGGCTCTATGTTTGTAGTAACTGTACCTTATCATGGTTAGCTAGCACTTGGGGTTAAAATAACACTAGGTTAGAATGTAGTCATGGTAACAGAAGCTATGTAATTCTGGAGTATACTATGTGCAGCCATGAAGAGGAGTGGCCAGTATTTTTTTCCTTATTTCTTTTCACTGTGAGTGTGTCTCTCTCTTCTGTTAGCTTCTTTACAGGTTTTCTCACAAGATTTGTAACTGATTATGCTGGCCCTCACAACAAAAGGTAAGTTTTGATGGTTAATCTGAATGAACTGGGACATCAGTAAAGAAGAAAACCGAAGAGTACAAAGAATTTGAAAATGTAATAAATGTTGGGCAGTATGTGTTCAATGATTAAAATCAAAAGAAATAAAGCTAAGCTTCTGAAAATTGTTTTCTGCTGAATAACTACTCTTTCAACATTTTTTAGTTTGGTTTTCTCCATTTGAACTTCTCAACTCTGTCCCCTGCTATGTGTAGGCTACAATAGTTTACATCACTAAATCATGCTATGTACTATTTATCTAAAGTGAAGGATGTATAACACACTGAGAAAGAGAAAGATTAAAGTACAAAATAATATATATTAAAGAGTAAAATATCTATACTAAAAATGCCCTTTTTCTTTGAAACACAAATCTGAAACTCATTCTTATTGAGAAGTTCCCAGAAGATACAAGATAAGTAAATTAAATAATAATTATTAATTAAAAATTTTTTTAAAAAATTAAACTTACGAAGGAAGGCAAAGTTTCTATAGTTCTTTAACATCACATCTTTATATAAGTTTTTCTGAGCAGGCTGAAGGCATTCCCACTCCTCTTCAGTAAAATCAATGGCTATATCCCTGAATGTTAATGATACCTGAAATAAGAATATGTAAATAAATAACACATTGATCACATGAACTTTTGCACAGTCTGTAAGGTAATCGAAGTTGAAATGAGAGTTAGTAGACTATCATGTAGGTGGTTTTGGAACACAATGATACTATTATCTACTTCTGCAGATAAAGTGATTTAAGTGCAAAAAAATATATATAATCCGCATTTATGAAACACAATATGAAACTCAGACATTACTACAAAAATACACATTTTGTAATTTTTAAATATTATGATCTAAAATATACATATTGTTCAGATGAGAAAATTATGGTAATTAAAAAAGGGAATCCTCAAATTTTAATTGTACAACCACTAATCAGAGATTTACTAAAGTGTAGAATCTTATTTGTAATTTCTCTGATGGAGCTGGCTCTTCTGAATATGTAGTGAGATCTCTAACAATGGTATAAGAGAAATTTTGAAATTTAACAAGGTAGATAGTCCACTTAATGGAAATATTTAACAGTGAATTTAAGTTCAAACATTTTATGGTACTTATGTATGTTATTAATATAAAAAATAGCAAAAGCAATCCTGTTTGGATTTTCCTTTTTATAATTTTAACAATTTATAACATACAAAATAATATATACATATGCATAAAAACTTTGTTTGCTGTATATATTGTATGATGTTTATAATAGAACATACATATAGCTTTTCAAACAAATATATATTTTTTTATTTTATTGGTTCTTTCTAATTCTTCCTGATTGTAAAATCAATTTTTATGACATTATGCAAGCATAGGATATATCTTATCCTAAATAAAATCCTGTTCTTGTTGGTGGCTATCATGGTAGGATTTATATATATATATATATATATCTTTAATATTTTTATCCCCTTCCCTTTTATTTGTTTATTCATTGTTTACCATTGTGAAATCTACTGATTTTTTTTCTTACCCTTTTCCGCTTTATGAGCTTTAGATTTCACATATCAGCAAAAACTTTCAACCTTTGGTTTTAAAGAAATGGTTTGTTTTACTTAGCAATAAAATCTCCAGATTCATCCATTTACTGACAAATGTCATAAAGTCATTCTTCTTTATGGCTGATTCATAGTTTATTGTGTACATAGGATAAAGCAACAATTTTTTATCCTGTCATCACTGAATGGACCCATTTATCATGGAATGGTTGGCTTTATAGCTTAGCTATTGTGAATTGTGCTGCTATAAATATTAATGTGACACTTTCAATGTAGTATGCTGGTTTTATGTTCTTTGGGTATATACTGTACAGTCAAAATATGGGCAAAATTGAGGTTCCATTTATTTAACAATATCCATACAGGTTATTATGTTTCACTTAGACCTCCATACAGCTAAAAAAATGAAATTCATCTAAACCTGAGGTTGAAATAAAACATACAAAAAAATTAAGCCGTAAAATGACTAGAATTTATTATCAAATCATCCATCCCAATAAAAAGTAAATTTTATAAACTAAAAGTAAGAAAATCTTTAAGAAACGAGAAAAATTAGAAGGTATTAAAGATGAACATAGCAGAGAGAGAGTTAGCAATATCCATGTTGGTGCTTTTAAAAAGCAAATGAGCCAGGTCTAGTGATAGATAATTTTAGTTCAAGTGACTGAGGAGGATAAAAAAAGATCATAAGTTCTAAGACAATATTATATATATATATATATATATATATATATATATATATATATATATATATATATATTTATATATATATATAGTATTGAGCAACTTAGTGAGCACTTAGCAACTAAGCAAGACTCTGTCTCTAAATAAAATATAAAAAAGGACTGAGGATGTGGCTTCATGGCTAAGCACGTCTGAGTTCAATCTTCAGTACAAATAAATAAAAGCAGATACAATTTAAAAAGCACTAGCAAATTTGAAAATTCAACAAATAAAAATTATATCAATTATACAGTTTATAATTGCAAAAATATGCCTATATACTAATTTCTCACTTGATGGAAATACACTCTGGAAAATTTCTCCTAAGAATCTTCTGCAATTTTCCAATTCTCTGAGTGTAATGCCAAGAATCTAGATGGTATAGACTAGTACATGGCTAAGATATTTGCTATATCCACTGTTGTAGATAAAGTCTCCTCCTGACCAAACTACCATGATGCCACATGATTGATTTTATGAAATTAAATCAATCAGAGTAAACCTCATAATAAAATAAATGGTGGAACTACAGAAAACCAGAACAACAAAACTCTTTATAAGTCTCTTGTTATTTAGGCAGTGATACATAATGAAGATTACAGTGCAAGGAAGAGAAAAAAATGGTATTCATTTCAAAGAACGATGCTCGGATATTGGGAAAAACAATGTGATAATAAAATGCTATTTTATGCCTTCACTCATTAAATATTACAACATATTTTGACTTTAAATTCTGAATATAAGTTATTAATAAATATTTCTGAAATATATAAGAAAGTACAAAGCTCAGAAGTTTTCATACAAAAGATAGGGTGCATATGGTGGTGCACACCTTAAATATCTTCTATTCTGGAGTCTAAGAAATGAAGTTGAAAATTTAAGGCCAACTGAAGAAATTGAGCAAACCTCATCTGAAAATAAAATTTAAAACAGAATTGAGTATACGCTCAGAAATACGACACTTTGGTTGATCCCTAATATCACAAAAGAAAAACAATAGTTTTTGTTTTAAAAATTATACAATATAATATGTGTAAATTTATGAATTACAAAATATTAATAAAAAATCTATTCATCAAATTATTACATTAAATGTACAAAAGTGACAAGGTTAAAAAATCTACTTTCCTCATATAATCAAGAAACAAAATATAAAACAGATTGCAAAAGAAAAGCAGAATAAATTCTTGAAGAGACACTTTTAAAAGGATATATCTAAGTGTTCAAGAACCATAAAAACTCAAAATCTTTAGAAATTTGGTAACATTGAATAAAATCACATCATATAGATGAATTAAATAGTACTGATGAATATGTGGAATGAATGCATTCACAAAAGTGGGAAATAATAATTTAAGCTTTTATTATCCATTTGTACAAACTGTTTTGTAATCAAATGTATATGATGTACCCACACAAGAAACAGAGACTAAAATTACAACAACTGTACATATGAGAATACAGCCATATTCCTCTAGTGTTGAAACCAACGGGCATGGTTACAGATAAAGAAATAATTATTAAATTTAATAAATAGTAAATTCAAAGAACTAGAATTATTGTTGATGTATTATATTCAGTTTGACAAAACTACAAAATACCATGTATGTTTTATGCCAATGTCACTTGAATATTGCATTTCATATGCAAGTATATTTAGAAAATGAATATGCAATATTTGAGAAAATAAAAATATAGAAAAGCATATAAAAGACTCAAATATTTAACATATTTACAAAGGATAAATCTATTGTAAAAATGACCATTTTCCCAAGTTAACCTATAATAATAACTGGTCAAAATTTTACCATGCTTTAGTTTTTGTTAAAGAAGAAATCAAAGCAAAAACTTCTAAGATTTTCCTGGAAATTTAAATGTATACAAAATTAGCCAAGAACTCTCTCATATATAACAGCAAATGTACTAGTGATTATTACCTGACACTAATACATGTTATAATATTGCAACAGTGTAGTAATTTTAAGATAAAGAAATCACAATATGGGAAACTACATAGGGAAATTCATATGTAGGCAAATATCTTTTTATTGTTAAGTATAATAAGTATATAAATCAAAACATATCAATAAAATATTTAATATAAGTGAAAAAATGGTATTCATTTCAACCTCAATCCAACCTCAATGCAGATGTTAGAACCATTGGCACAGATCACAAGTAGGGACTTGTGTGCAGAATGTGTGTGACACTGGAATTATACACAAGCATCCACCAAACAGTAGATATAAAGAGATAATTTTAAAAATAAAATAAAAATAAAATCAGAATATAAGCCTCCCTCTGTTTATGAATACACCAAATAAATATTTACTCCTGTTTTGAGGCCTTCTTAAAACTGTAAAGGAATTAGGGGCACACATATTGGAAAACTGAAAAAAAAAATCGACCAAGAGATAAGTAGAATGCACTTGAAGATTTTCCTGATTTGAGCAATATGCAAAATTACTGGAACAAAATGCCCAAATCCAGTGTTAATATAAATAAAAGAAGATTGATTTGGTTTTGAAATATATTATATAACTCTAAATTGCCTGTAGTTTAAATGCTAATTTATCTGTACACAGAGAGGAAGAAATAAGATATACATGAGTATCAACTCCAGAGGGAAAAATAAGTGGTTTTCTATGGTCATGCAAGATCCATGGGCTTTATTCCATTAGACTAGAGTGAAAAATATGTTAAATCTTAAGGAAACTCCTTAATCCCTTAGAGGGATTTGCCAACATTCTCTAAAAATGCAAAGAGCTGTTGTTGACAGTTCAACTTTTATCTAGATAGTACCAAAAAATTAACAGGGAAATACAGAACACCACTGAAAACCGAAGTGTCAGTTTAGCACTTCCTCAGCTCTCTCACCCAGCTCACTTTACTAATAACACCAGAACTAATCAATTCTTTCTGTAAGTAATTTTTTCCCGATATTAACTTTTTCCATTCAATAGACTATATCTGAAACCTCAGAGCATTGAAAGCTCTGATAACTGTGCAGGTGCAAATATCCCTAGATCAAAAAGGAGTGGTTTCACATTGGTGTGCAAACATTCTAATGGGCTAAAATCTCAAATATTATGGAAAAAATATGGTTACAATCACAGATACCTCTTTATTTCTAATATGTGTATATTTTTTTTTCCAGTGAGCATAAGGCACCCTGGAATCTAAAAAGCTTACATCAGAATTTTAGTGCACAGGCCAACTATAAGATCTTCTGCATTAGCACATCTGTTAGAATGGCAACTCTCAAAAAGTGGAATAGTACATAGTACTCCAAGTGTATTGATATGGTAGAATGCCAACTCTCAAAAAGTGAAATAGTACATAGTACTCCAAGTGTATTGATATGGTATTGTCCACTGTGCTAGACAATAAAATTAGTGGACATTAAAAAAAATGGAAGTTGAGAGTTCTCTCAGTTACTTCCTTGAGAAACTAAACTATCTACATTTATACTGCTTTTGAATAAAATAAGCCCCTAATACTGGTCTGGACTTATGAGAGGAATTAGATTTGACAGGTGTGGGATCCTCATATTACATACGTTCTGAAACACAGTTTTAGGAAAATACCGGAGTAGGGAATGAGAATGCTCTCATATACATTTCACAAAAGAAAATCTGAGCATAAAGACACTCTGACAGGTTGACTGCCCTTGGAGACATAAAGAAAGAATAGAAACACATGATTTTTCCAAGATCAAAGGATTCTTCTTTACTTTTCAATCATGTAAAATGCTCATAAACAACAACAACAAAATTTTTGCTTTTGATTTTTGTCCATGGTACTGGGGATTTGAAACAGGAGCATGTTAATTCTGGGCAACATACCCAGCCATGTTTTAAAATTTTGAGACAGGTTTTTCTAATTGTCTAATTGGTCTACCTAAGTTCCTGATGCTTACCATGAAATTGCAATCTTTCTTACTTAGCCACTTGACTCTCTGGAATTAATATGCATGTATCATTGCACCCAGAGGAAAAAAAAAGATTATTTTAAAAGTCTCATCCAGTTTTTGGTATAACAATTGAAAATACCATGTTCATTTGAAATATAATATGGGTAAAGTAACTGATAATACTGCAATAATGTAACTGATAATACTGGGAAAGGGGGAAGTTGTCATTGAACAGTAAGCTAAAATTTTATATATAAATACAACTCACAATACTGGCACACAAATTTAAATTCACACTCAGCAACTGTCTGGAGATAAAAAAAAGTACTAGGTATGTAGCTAAATGGTACAGTACCTCTGGCTTAATCCACAATACCACAAATCCAAAAAGAAGGAGAATGAATTCAGGAGTAAAGAAAAACTGAGATATCTATAGAGTATCTCATCCCTCTCCTGGAGGAAAAAAATACATGGAGTTGTGATTGTGATGATCTCCTGACTCCAGAATCCATAACACAATCTGAGAAGATTCGGAAATATTGCCGCAAATGTTCTCAAATAGAATTTAAAGTAGGGGATGAAGATATTCTATAGAATACTATAGGACTTGCAGGGTCTACTGTTAATATATGGTCCAGTTGACTGGCCAGTGGAGATTCATGGCTGACCTTTCTCAGAAGAAGACACAGGACTGGAGAAACCAAAGATTACACCAGGGATTCTAGCCAACCATTGCCAGTTCCCACCATAGTCAGTGCAGCCGTTTCAACCAGACTCACCATCCAGTCTGAGGATTCCACTGCACACTCATCATTTACTGTATTTTTAGGAACCAAGTGTCCTCTCTATAAATCACACAGTACCTATACAGGAGAAAAAATCAGGTTCACTGAACATAAGTGAGGGAGCCTAGAAATGGATACCCACACTGGCAGGCTTCACACCAGATGGTCAAAACTTGCTTATCTTTACTGAATATGTGTGGATTGGACAATGCTTATATAAGGGCTCCTGATTGGACACAACTTATGTCATCATATGCTCAATCTGAGCCTAGTGAGTTTTTTGAGTGACAGGAGATAACATCAAATCTAAAAATAAATGATGTCACAATTGTAGGGTCTTGTCTGTTCATTTATTTTTTTTCTTTTGAGGCTGCAGCTAATTTAAGGCTAGGTATCCTTGGAGAAGTAAAATCCAGCCAACCCAGAAAGCATTTGCATTTAAACTTGCATATGAGGCCTTTTGAATTTGTAGATTATATATGTAAATATATTATTTCTGGAGGAAAATAGTACAGTGACAATCCCTTAAAATTTCAGTTAACTTCTGTTGTATGGAAACAGATTGAGCATTAAAATTATATGAGGTGGAAAGTTAATTATTTTTTTTTAGAATTCATATAAAAATAGTAAAAATTGAATTTTATAGTATAACCCATAATTTCCACTATGTGAAAATCACCATTATGTATTTAAAATATTCCTAATAAAGTAGATGTATTTTTGGAAAAGCACCCTCAAATTGGTGACGACTCTAAATTGGTGACACCAATCTCGAAAAGAATAAGGAGATTCCTTAGAAAACGTGGAAAGGAACCAAAATTGATCCAGCTATCCCAATCCTCAGTTTAGACCAACAAGAGCTAAAAATAGCATAATACAGTGGCATATCCACATCAATGTTCATAGCAAAATAATTCACAATAGGTAAACTATAGAACCAATCTATATGCTCTTCAAGAGATGAATGGATAAAGAAAATATGGTCTATATACACAGCGAAATATTACTGAGCATAAAGAGAATAAAATTATGGAATTGGGAAGTAAATGGATAGAGTTGGAGAATATCATGTTAAAGAAAGTAAACCAATTCACTAAACCAAAGACCTAATGTTTACTCTGCTAAGTGGATGCTGATCCACAATGAGTGAAGTGGGAGGTAGCATGGAAGAAATGAAGAAACTTTGAATAAGACAAAGGGGAGGGAGATGTTGGTAAATGGTATAGAGGTAAGTAAGATGGTGGAAGGAGATGGAAATATTTTGTACACAGAGTTACATGGGTTTTGTAACTATACTTTCTGTATAAGAGAAATAAAATTTTGTGCTCCACTTGTGTACTATGAAGTGAATTGCATTCTGCTCTAATAGCAAATTATAACAAATTCATAAATTAATTGATTTTTAAAAATTCAGGAAAGAGACTTGCTTTCTCCTAGATCTGTACATAAATATATATATATATATATATATATATATATATATATATATATATATATATATATATATATATATTCTATGTATAACATGCATATATTTAATATATATAATTTATAAACTTTTTTCATATTATTTCAATTTTTTAAATAAATGATAACAGAAGCATTACAATTCTTATTCCATGTATAGAGCACAATTTTTCATATCCCTGGATGTATATAAAGTATGGTAATACCAATTTGTGTCTTCATACATGTACTTTTGATGATGAACTCTATTACATTCCACCATCCTTGCTAATCCTTTGCCCCCTTTTTTTCTTCCCACCTTTCTGCTCTATCTAGAATCCATCTATTTCTCTCATGCTCCCCCTCCCTACCACATTATGAGTCAGCCTCTTTATATCAGACAAAACATTTGGCATTTTTTTGAAATTGGCTACCATCACTTAGCATTATCTTCTCCAATGCTATCCATTTACCTGTAAATGCCAGATATGATTATACACCTAAAAACTCAAAAAGCTACACCAGAAAACATCTAGAACTAGTAAATAAATTTAGCAAAGTAGCAGGATATAAAATCAACACCTATAAATCAAAGGCATTTCTGTATATTAGTGAAAAATCTTCTGAGAACGAAATGAAGATAACTACCCCATTTACAATAACTTTGAAAAAATAAGATACTTGGGAAGCAACTTAATGAAAGAGGTGAAAGATTTAAACAAGAAAAACTACAGAACCCTAAAGAAAAAAAATTAAAAAAAATACCATAGAAGATGGAAAGATGTACCTTGCTCACGAATAGGCAGAATTAATATAATCAAAATGACCATGCTACCAAAGCACTATACAGATTTACTGCAATTCTGATCAAAATCCCAATGGCATTCCTCATAGAAATAAAAATAGCAACCATGAAATATATCTGTAAAAATAAGAGACCAAGAATAGCTAAAGTAATCCTTAGCAGGAAGAGTGAAGCAGGTGGCATCACTATACCAGACCTTAAACTAGACTACAGAGCAATGGTAACAAAACAGCATGGCATTGGCAATAAAAAAAAAAAAGATTGGTAGACGAATGGTACAGAATAGAGGACACAGAGACTAACCCACAAATTTACAATTATAATATATTAGACAAAGGTGCCAAAAACATGCACTGGAGAAAAGATAGCCTCTTCAACAAACCATTATCTCTCACCATGCAGAAAACTCAACTCAAAGTGTATCAAGAACCTCAGAATTAAACCAGAGGCTCTACATCTAACAGAATAAAATGCAGGCTCTAATCTTCATCATGTGGGATTAGGCCCCAAACTGTTTAATAAGACACCTATAGGATAAGAATTAAAACAAATAATTAATAAATGGGATGGAATCAAACTAAAAAGTTTATTCTCAGCAAAAGCAACAATTTGTGAGGTGAAGAGAGAGCCTACATCCTAGAATGATTTTTTTAACCCATCACACATCAGCTAGAGCACTAATCTCTAGGGTACACAAAGAACTCAAAAAGCTAAGCAAATAATGATAATAATAATAATAATAACAACAACAACAACCCAATCATAAAATGGGCCAAGAATCTGAACAGAGAATTCTTAGAAGAGAATATACAATCAATCAACATTTTTTCTATATATCTGATTGGTTATGGTGTCCCCTTCAAAAGGCCAAGCATAGTTCTGGTTCAGTTTCTAAGGAAGGGGAATACAAGAAAGAAGTATTCTCAACTCTCCTTTATAAATTATTAAATACAATTTTCTATGTCATTTTCTAAACATAGCTGAACATGGAAAATATTGGCTTGAAGCAGAGAACGTTTTTATTAGAAACACAGTGTAAAAGACAAAAAACATAATTATTTGCACCACATTGAACCATAAAAGAAATGGAACCTGGAGTTCAGAAAAGAAAGATTCAAACTTTTATACTTGGGAATGTGGATGACATGGATGCCTAAAGTGAAAAGATTAATACAAGCTTTTGAAAGAAAATTCATGTGAGTGGCAGATAATGGTTAACCAATTAGAATCTGCACAGTGTCTCCCAGGGCTTTCTCAGCTGTGCACTACAGAACACACAGGTATTCATAGCGTCCATGAAGAGCATTATTCATCTGTACCCTCTAAAATTATTCACAGAGTATATGAAAAAAACATGTGTATGTGGATACTACATGGCAATTCAGCAGACAAGAGAAAACTACCCAGAGACAGAATTGTAGAAATTTCTTCAAAGATCATCAATGTATATTTAGCTCCTGACACAGGGATGTCAGTCTGGGGAAATATTATTTTCCTCTCCATTTTGAAGAGAGTGCATTGAGAATACATTTCAGGGGCAACACAAATACTTTTTTTTCTGTCATTTTAAGAAAATCTTCAGAAACAGAGCTCAGAAGACAGATTTCTTAGAAGGGTAAATGCCTGGAGATTACAAAATGAAAAAAAAAAAAAAAAAAAAAAAAAAAAAAAACCACATCAGTGGCCCTGAGTGACTCAGTAAGGAAATAAATCTAAAAGGCTTTTTAGAAACTGAAAAGGAAAAAAGTAAGTATTTCTAAAAATAAATATGTTCATTAGTTGCTATCTCCACAACATGTCATTAAAAAAACAACAAATTATGTATAAATATTTCTAGGAGTGGCCAAATTTTATTCCATATGATTTTATATTAAACTCCAAAATCCAGATAATAGAGTTCATGATTCACTGCCAAAAATATTACAGAAAAAAAATTTTAATGACTGGATGTTTAGTAAATATGTCATTTAACAATTTTATTACCATATAATTTTAAAGAAATTTTATCACTTTCATGCAGCCATAGTGTAGAGAAATTTCTTATTTATTTTTCCTGTAGTAATTAACAAAGATAAGCCCTGGAATCCACTTTAAATAACCTACCTTTACAATCATACAAAAAAATCTATAATAAAAGATGAGGAAAGAAAAATGTCAATTTAAAAAAAATAATTTAAAACTTTTTCTTTTTCTTGAAATCAATCGCTAGCTGCATTTTTAGATTCTTTTCTCATCTTTTAAGCCAAAAAATATAAATGACAGAAGTTTGAACTACAAATTTATACATGAGATATGTTTATTAAGTATAAAATTCAAAAACTTTAGAAACTTAAGAAATACAAAATAAAAACTCATCATGGGAAAAATTAAGTAATATTGATAAACATTTAAAACAAATCAATAATCATTAACTCAAAAGGAGTTTAAATTAGTATCTATTTGTGGAAACTATTTTGCTATTGAATATACATGATACTCCCCATCACAGAGACTTACTGAAATTAGAGCATATGTGATCATAATAACATATAAGTACTCAATGGTACTCACCCAAAAACTTGAAGCCCAAGGACACAGCTCAATACAATATAGATCATGGAAGAGATAAATAATAATCTGTAGAAAAATTGGTAACTAGAGCCAGTTACATTCCATAATATATCCAGTTTACAAAAGAGCATAAAACACTATGCATAAATTTTACATAGGTGCCTTATGCAAGTGGTATTTCATATGTGTACATTTTTAGAAACTAAATATGTAGAAATTATGAGAAAATGAAAGTCACAAAAAGCACATAAAAGACTGAATTATACATCCCATGTACAGAGGATAAAACTCATCATTATAAAGATGATAATTTTCTTTCAAATTAAACAATATATCTCACCAAATTTCTATGTACAAATATGAACATATCAAATGAAGTCTACTTTTATGTGTATTCTATGAAGCAATAATTTTTTAAAAAATGATAAATAAATATAAGATAGAAGAAAATAGGAGAATAGGCAAACGGGAACTACTGGATACCTAAGGGGGGCAAATTATATTCCACGTTTTATGGTTATGTCAAAATAAACCTGACTATTAAATACAGCAATAATGCATTAAGCATAAATTTTAAAAATTCATCTACAAAGTTATATGTAACTTTAGTCAAAAACCTTTTCAATTATAAGAGCAAAAAACGAACTTATCATGACCTACTATTCATAGATATTGTGAAATTATAATATTACAATAATCATCAAAGAATCACAATATAAATAAGATCCCCATATGAACACATATATATGTAAAAACAGTATGCTTTATTGCAATAGAAAATTCTAGATAAATCAAACCATAACAAAAATAATCTCAGCAACTTAGCTAGGACCTTTCTCAAAATAAATTTAAACCTGTTAGGGCTGTTTATGGGTGAAGAGTCCTTGCTTCCCAAATGCTGAAGTATAACACCAGAGAACTGTGCCAAGGCAGGTTTAGAGCGAAAAGTAGAAGCTTTATTAAAGGACAGTAGAAAAGACTTCTCCCAAGAAGAAAAAGGGGGGCCAAAGAGGTAGAATCCATGAAAGGTATTTTTTTAAAAAACTAAGGTCTTTTTAGCTTTTTTATAGCTAAGGTCTTCCTTCAGCTATCCCTCATTCCTATCACATTCCTGTCCTTTGTTCTGTTATCTTGCAGTGTTGGAATGTAGGTTGGAAGACCCAAAGTGTGGAGGACAGGTGGGCTGAAGGAGTAATCTGGTCAGGAAGGGCTTTTGGATTAGAATCCTTATGTTTGCTGTGAGCTGCTTCATTAAAATTTCCTTGCGATGGGCTCAGGGCCTTGGGGACATTTTCAATTCCCCTTATTCTTGACTCCATCCTCAATATGGTGTTCATTCTTGATCTTACTGGCTATTAGACCCAATTTACCTACATACACTAACTACCTATCTGTAAATCTGGCTCCACTTCCAAGGATATGGCTAAGTAGTAAAGTATCCCTGAGTTCACATAACTTTTACAAAATAATAATAATGAAGAAAGTAAAAATAAAAGAATGTCAAAATAAAAATTAGCTGGCCCAAAAGGAAATTAGGTACCATAATGACAAAATGACAGCCCCTCTCCTGCAGGAAAATTGCCCTTGGAGATTTGATTTTGATAATAATTTCACCTGTCAATCTCCAGCATCTGGTAAGACACTGGGCTGCAGGAACACACCTGCCACATAGTATTTTATGCAGATTCTGAGGATGCCCTCTGAGCTTAAGGAAGGCAGCAAAGAGTCTCTGCAAGTGACATATTCCCCACATGGTTGGCCAGTAGGACTTAGGACATAGTGGCCCAGTGGAGGACTTAAGCCTGCACACTCCAGAGACTGCCCAGGGTCCCAATCTGCTAGCTCCTGTTTTCAACACAGCCAGTCTTGTGGTTCCAATAGTCTTCCTCCCCCAGCCTCCATTGCTAGGCCAATGCACACTCACCATTTCATGGTTCTCAGAAGTAGGGCTACTTAGGATCCTCAGTTCCTGCAAAGCAGAACAACCTGTGACTCTGAAGTATGAGACTACAGATGGCAAAAATGGAGGACTCAGGAGATAAGAAGTGAAAGCCCACCATCCTACTCCCTGATGACACACAGGATTGGACAGTTCCCACAAAATTCTCTTGATTGGAAGGGACTTCAGATCATGAACATTGGATCTGAGAGAAGTGAGCCCTTTTTTGAGTGACAGGGAATATTATCCAATCCAGGCAAGAATAAGGGCTAGAATCTCAGGTCATTGAGTGCTTTTTTTTTTTTTTTTTTTAATCTGAGAAATATACCCCAGTGTCTCAGGCTGCTGTTATTTTAAGACAAAGTTGTTTTCCCATAAGTGGGAACTACTTTAAATTTAAACTTACATATAAAGTCATTTCAGTTTATGAATTACATATGCTTGTATATTATTCAGGAATTAATATAAAATGATGACAATAATTATAAAATTTTATTGACTGATTGATTGATCTCTGTTCTTTTTAGGTGACAGATTGAAGTTTGAACTGGGAAGAAACCCCCTAAAGTAAAAATGCCCAATAAAAACAAGACATAAGGGGCTGGGATTGTGGCTCAGCAGTAGAGTGCTCACCTCCCATGTGCAAGACCCTGGGTTCAATACTCAGTACCACATAAAAATAAATAAGTGAAATAAAGGTATTGTGTCCAGATACAGCTAAAAAAAAATACATTAAAAAACCATAAGGTATAAGGTGAGAAACCACCCTCTACCTCAGAGCAAAGACTGTTGAAGGAAGGGGGCTTGACTCTTGTCCTTGGAAAGACACACAGAGCACTCCTAGGCTCATCCCCAACCTGCTGAGTTGTTTATCTACAAATAACAGATGACATCTGCTGGGCCTGGTGTCTGTGACTCAGTCAGGCTAGGTGGGGATCCATAGCAACCCCTTAGCAGCCACCAATCAGCATGAAGCAGAGAAAATTCCTGGGATTCCAAATGACCCTTACAGTAGTTTATGGTGGTTGATAACATTTTGGGAAACCATACAATTCAGCATACACTCCCCTTGTGGCCTAAGCCAGTCTGTTCAAATGAATACCCATCTTGTACTAATTAATCACGCTTACCCAACTTGTTCCCACCAGTGAATGTGCTAATCATGTTTTACAGTTGTTTATGATTTTCCCAAGGTGTGTGATGATTTGCTAAGAGATGCTATAATGTATGTGGGGTTCCTGCCTTCCAAAAGAGTTATAAAACTGCTAACCCTGGGCTCAGGGCCTCTAAGCCACCAGTTGGTTTATGTGTGGAGGACTGAGCTAGATTGCAATAAACATCTCTTTGGTGCTTACATCGATCTTGGTCTCTGGTGGTCTTTTGGGGGTCCCATATTTGAGCATAACAGTCTCTCCTGGAACCCATGGGGAAAAAAGACACCATTCCAGTTCTCTAGGACTGTAGTTTTATAGCACAAAAGGTTGCAAAAGGGGGGTGTCTTGAGAACTTACACGAATAACAGAATTTTCATAAGCATAATACAAATGCAGGTAGTAGGTTAATGGTCTAAATGGTTCAGCACTCAGGGAGTAAATTTAGATAACAACATCAGAATTTATGATGCACCAGTAAAGTTTCAGAGTGAGTTGTTATTTGGTCAGGGAAAGCCAGAATTTATGAGTCATCACTAAAGTTTCAGCGAGGGTTGTTATCTCATCAGGGAAAACCAGACATGGATGAGTTCAAGGCACTGGAAGGCATTTCAAGCAAGGTTACAAATCAAGGTAATTTATAATGAAGCAGAAATTAACTTTTCATGCCTTTGTGATGAGATGGCTTCCAGTCTTAAATGAAAATTAGGCTGGATTTTTCACTTGCTATAGCCATAGCTTTTAAAGCATATGTTTCATACTTTAAAAGAATGAGCATTAAATTATTAATATTGATTACTACTAATTTTTTAAAAGACAGAATAAAATAGGAAATTTGATATTTGTTATTAAATGCATAAAAATTTTGATTAATATATTGATAATATGAACATGGAAAATTTTGACAATGATAAGAAGACATTTAATATAAGGGCTTCAATATTGTAAGTCCTCATGTTCAATGGGTCATCCTTCAATGTTTTTTTCATTTTTTAGGTCATTTTGAATTACACTTCTTCAAATTTTTGTGAAGTTTATAAATTTAAGATTTTCTATTCTGTAAAGTAGAAAAATGGCAGATTTGAGCTTCTGTCAGGATTTTAAACTTTTAAGCCATGTGTGGCATCTTAGCACTTATTTTTCATATTTGCACACAGTCCAATTCTATAGAGGAATGAGTTGGAGACATAGTATACTGTCCTGAGAAAAGAGAAACATAGTCTACTATCCTGAGAAAAGAGAAATTGCCTTAGGCTATTTCTAAAGCTTTCAACTTTTCTAACTTTTCAGAATTTCTGGTGATTTAAAAAAATTATTTATTTTAACAAATGAATAGTTTGAAATTAATTATCTATCTTTCCTGCATTATTTTTCACTTTCATTGATTTTTTTAAAAGAAGTAACAGTACAGAATTCCAAAAGTCTTCCATGTATATTTAAAGTTATGATTCCAATGATCAAGATAGAAAGCAGGAGCAAAACATCATCTAGTTTGGTGGTTCTGTCTCAAACTAGAGAGTTACTTATTTCTGCCATTGTTCACTAGGTTCCTGAGGTTCCAGAAATCACCAACCAACACAGAGAAATGTCTTTTTAGTTTGTTTCTCACAACCAATTCAAGCTAACGTACACTAGTAGCACTATAGTTTCAGATCAAAGTGTGTTTCTAAATAATAAAATATGTATACATAAACATATAAATAAATATAAAATAAAATATAATACTAAATAGATTTTTTTCCTCGATAATCATTTTGTAAATATTTCCCTTTAGACACAGTTCTGGAAACAAAGTGTCACAAATAAGACATAAATCCTACATTGCTACACAGAGTAATTAAGGCACATACTAAGAGCTTGGTATAAAACATAGAGACAAAAATAACTAGAGAACACCATAGAGAATTATACCTAAGTGCTAAGCAGCAAATTCATAGTCTTTAAGTACATGAAGAGACAAGTTATCATAGCAAATTTTATAACTCAGTTGCTGCTAATATACAGAGATAGAGATATTTATTAAGAGATGGTTTTATGCAGATTTTTGGTTTAAAAGGGGAAAGATCAAATAATGTAGGTGATTCAAACATGAGCAATAATATTTTTCTGCATTCAGTACCTTTTTTGAAGATATATGAATTATAATTAGTTCCAACCAGTAAAATGCAGAAATAGTGTAAAGATAATTCACTGTGAGTAAAACTACTTAAAAAGAAAACCAAAACTTCCATTCTTATCCAAATGTTTATTCCTGACAAAAAGACAGCTTCTTTGAACCATTTCTGTAGATATGATTTTTTGTAATAAATATTTTGGTGACTTTTTTTGCATATTACTTAATATATTCATGCTTCACATTTTCTCTTTTGTACTATTTTACTACCTATATTCTGAAAGAAATAAAATTTCTACCTCCTAAACTCTCTTGATATTTGAGAGATCTTTTATATCATTTCTATAATGAATACTGTGCTTTCAGTAAGGAATGACTATTCTTATGCACCTGGCTCATTTACAGGAGTTTTGTTGTGTTCTTTGGTTTTATTTACACTAAAGTTAAAAAAAAAGGTTAATCTTAAACCAAAACACAAAGTAAAGACCACCAACTCCAATTTTAAATCAAATTAAATCAAGATTGTATTGTGTAGACAAAAGCTGGCCAGGACTGTCTCTTACAAGACCCCATGCTAGAGATCATCCCCCTGATCTTCAGGAAAATATTTTTACAGCACAAAAAGTTACAAAGGAGGTGGGTGCTAAGGTACTTACAGCTAACAAGATTTTGAAAATCATAATATAAAGGCAGATAGCAGGTTAAGGATCTACATGGCTAACATTTCAAGGGAGGGAATAAATTCAGCTCCAGACTTAGAATTTATGAGCTGCCACTGAGATTTAGAGAGAATTGTTATTGGGTCAGTGGGAGCCAGAATTTATGAGGCACCAGTAAAGTTTTAGAGAGGGTTGCTATCTGGTAAGGGATAGCCAGGCATAGGTGAATTCAAAACACAGGTAGAAATTGCAAGCAAGTTTAAAACATCAAAATATTGTCAGGCCAAAGAGAAATTTTAGTTTTCTTATAGAAAACAGAAATAAACTTTTTACCTCTGAAAGCTCTAAGAGAAGATTTTATTTTATGTATTTTCTCACATCTAATGGCTTTTGGCATTCCTTTGTTTGTGAGCATAAATGCTTCTCTTCTGTGTTCACGGGGCTTCCAAACCAAACAATATAGGTAAGCCCTTCTCATAGGGAAGATGTTGCTAACATAGCAAGTAACTACCTTTAACCCACAAGGTTTGACAACCATATTGCAGGATATGAAAGACCCTCCAATATGCTTGTTCTTCCAACCATTGTTGGCAATGACTTACAAAATTCAATTCATTGCACAGAATGAGTGAGGTGGATCTCTGCTCTGCAGTCCAGAACAGGAGGTAAAAGATCCCCAAAGGGAGATTAGACAGGGCTTTACATGACATAGCTGACAAAATATAAAAACAAGAGAAAACATAAATTCAGAGAGAACCATACCCACATAATCTCATTTGACAGAATCAAATTCATTAGAGGAACAGATGACTGAGGCAAATCTAAAGGGATTTAACTATATTTTCTTTTTCTAAATTGCTATTAATGTCTCCCACAATTATAGAGTTCTGGATCTCCTCAGTTATTACTTTATCATTACCTTCAACCTACAATGCATGAGGTATACTGAATTTACCCTACTCATGTACTTATCACTTATTTTTTGTATAGAAATGCATATGAATATGAATATATTTTTCCCACATTTCTAAGATTCTACCCTGAAAATTTCTGTGACATCACTTTCCTGAAATGCATTTTTATTATTTCATGTCAGTTCATCTAAGTATTCCATATCATGTGTTGGAAAAGATGAAACCACCCTAAGGCCCTTCTTATTTGACTATTTATGAACTATAATTAAAGGTCAACATCAGTACCTCCACAGAACTTATGTCTCATTCACCTTTCTCATTCATAGTGCTTTATTTTTAAGTAGGTAGCAGAAATTTTATTTTGAAGAAGAGTAATGATTTAAAGCCATTCAGTGTACTTTAGAGGATCCCAAAAACCTATGTTTGTGGTTCTAAAACAACCTTACCACTGAAAGACCTGGATTATACTTCAGGTTGAACACTGATACTATGCTTCCAATGGAAATGGTTTCTTGGTTATGAATATTGTCTTTCCCTTTCTTCTATAGTCTTGGAAATGTGTAGATTGTGTGAAGTTTTAGAATCACTATTTTCAACACACTTAGCATGGACCCATTTGATAATAGAAGACATCTATATTCTGAAAAAAAAGGCCCTTCACCAAGGCCTAAAGAAGTGATAAAATAGTCTCTGGAAAGAAATAACAGTCATCCATTAGATTATTTTAAAAAAATACTAAGAATAAGTTTAGTTAGTAATGCATTACTGTACTAGGAAAAGTGATATAAATGCAATTTCAATTTTTAAAGTTGTTTCTGATTACTACAAAGAGAGTATAAAAAGCTGGTTACATGGGCTGGAGTTGTGTCTCAGTGGTAGACTACTTTGCTAGCATGTGCAAAAGCACTGAGTTTGATTCTCAGCAATACATATAAATATTATTTGTTTTATTTTTTAAATACATGACAGCAGAATGCATCGTAATTCTTATTACACATATAGAACAATTTTTTCATACCTCTGTTTGTATATAAAGTATGTTCACATCAATTCCTGACTTCATATTTGTACTTTATTTTTTTAAAGAGAGAGAGAGAGAGAGAGAGAGAGAGAGAGAGAATTTTAATATTTTTATTTTTTAGTGCTCGGCAGACACAACACCTTTGTTTGTATGTGGTGCTGAGGATCAAACCCTGGCAGCACGCATGCCAGGTGAGCGCACTACCACTTGAGCCACATCCCCAGCCCCATACATGTACTTTAGATAATAATGTCTATCACATTCTACAATCCTTGCTAATCTTTACTCAACACTCCTACACTGGCTACTTCACATAAACTGCCTCAGGGATTTAATGCAGTAATCAAAAAATTTTCTGCAGCCTATGCAGTTCTGTTGGAATGGCTATTATAAAAAACTAAAATTGTCATGCATGGTGGCATATGCCTGAAATTCTAGAAGCTATGGAAAATGAAACAGGTGAATTGTTAGTTCAAAGACAGCCTCATTAACATAACAAGGCTACAATCAACTTAATGAGAGCCTGTCTCAAAATATAACATAAAAAAGAATGTGGATGTATCTCAGTGATATGCAACTCTGGGTTCAATATTCAGCACCAAACCATACAAAACCAAGCAAATATCTCATAATTAATAGGGATTCCACAGTACACAAATATGTAAAAATGTTGGTGACATTTTTAAATACATTTAATAAATATATTTTAAATAAATTTAATAAATATCTTTTATAAAAGGGTAAAGATTCTTTAAAAGCCCTAAACAAAAATGCACATAATCCACTAGTAATAACTTGGGGTAGAAGTGCAAGGTCGTACATGCCTGTACTCCCAGTGGCTTAGGAGAATAAGAGGTAGAAAATTAGGGGTTTATTCTCAAGTTAAAGACCAGCCTCAAGAACTTGGCAACGTCCTAAGAAACCCAGTGAAACCCTCTCTCAAAAATCAATCAATAAATAAAAGTGTTGGAGATTGGGTATGTAGCACACTGGTAAAATTCCCTGGGGTTAATCTCCATTATTTAAATAAATAAAAAAATATAAATAATAATTCTTGGTAAAAAAAATGCCATACAATCTGCTAATAATAACTCTGGGTATATATGTAAAAAATTTGGAATCCTTTTGCTAAATATATTGCCACACATCTATTTTTATTGTAACTTTATTCACAGTATCTAATAAAAAGAAACAAATGAAGTACCTTTTAGATAGAAAGTATATCATAAAATGCCTTCCAGTTGCAACGCATCCAATTAGTCCATCCCTTCAGAAGCTACATACTTAAAATTCAAACTGGTCCCTAGAATGCAAGACTCAGATAGTGGTGTTTTCTAAATACTCCAAAAAATTTGGAATCTCTGAGATCCTTGTTTCAGATATTCTAAAACTCAGAACTAGGTCATATGGGAAGTCAGAATGAGAACACAACACACAGTAAATTCTTTAATGGGGAATCTTAACTCAGACACTGTCATAACCAAAAGCAGTGTTGGAGATAAAAAATAGAATCTGTTTCACTATTATGTATTCAAATCAAATATATATTAGAGAAAAGTTAAGGGTACTGGTTGAAATCTACCTATAACAGCTATTAAAAATGTAGCAGGGGCTGGGTGTGTGGGTGCAAGCCTGTAATCCCAGTTGCTGAAGAGGCTGAGAAAGAGTTATCAGAAGTTCAAAACCAGCCTTAGCAGAAGCGAGGTGCTAAAAAACTCAGTGAGATCTTTTCACAAAATAAAGTAAAAAACAAAACAAAAATACTGGGGATTTGTCTTAGCAGTGAAGTGTTTATGAGTTCAATCTCCAATATGCCCAATAAAATATGTTCCAGGTGGCTAGGGCTGGAGCTCAGTGGAGCTCTTGTCTGACACATGTGAGACACTGGAATCAATTCTCAGATACACATATAAGTAAATAAAACATAAGGTCTATCAACACCTTTATATATATAGTACCAAGATATTGACATGGACTTTGATCTAATTTGACTGTACTTTAGCCCTTAAGATTGAAGTTGGCAAGGCATAATGGTGCATGCCTGTAATATCAGCTGTTTACAAGACTGAGAAATAAAATTGATGAATTCAAAACCAGTCTCATCAATGGTGAGGCACTAAGCAACTCAGTGCAACCCTGTCTCTAAGTAAAATACAAAATATTGGTACGAATGTGGCTCAGTGGTAGAGTGCCCCCTGACTTCAATCCCTGGTTTCTCCCCTCCAAAAAAATGAGACTGAGTAAATAGCTCAGCTTGTAGAGTGCTTGCCTTCTTAGTATGAGGCCCTAGGGTCAATCCTCAGTACAGAGAGAGAGAGAGAGAGAAAGATTGAACTTGCATGTAATTTAAATTCAAGTTAGTCCCACTTCTATTTTTTCCTACCACACCAGAATAAAAGTGTTTCTTGAAATGTTTGGAATGTTTCTGTGGGTTATTTATTAATTTATTTTTTATTTACTTATTTTTATTTGGTGCTGAGGATCGAACCTAGGACCTTGCATGTTATAGGTGAGTGCTCTATCAGTGAGCCACAACCCCAGTTCCTTCTGTGGGTTATTTTAATGAAATGGTCTGACCATAAATAAGTAAATAAACAAATTAATTAATAAATAAATACACCCTCAACTGATGACCCATTACAGTTTTTAAAAAATTTTTAAATGGGACACATAAACCTCATTTAGGAGAGATTCATTCTTTTTAATGTCACCTAATATTATTCTGCTTTTTTCTCATGTGAAAATCTCAGAATGAAAAATGAAAATCTTTTAAAAATGCCCTCCAGTTCTTGAAGAAAAACATTATAAATGATGCATACATTTGAAATAAAACATGGGGAAATAATGATTAATAATGCTGAAAGTGGAGTTTTTAGATGAACCAAAATTTCTCAGTTTTCCATGAATCTGGGTGCTTGTTTCATAAATTTTGAAGAAAAAAAATTATTTAAGCAAGAAGAAATAGAACGGCCACCATGTTGTATGAGGATTGATATCAGAAAAAAAAATCATTTTTGTGTGCCATCTTAGAAGTTTACTGATGGTTTTGGGCAGAACATGGAGCATAATGCATTTAAAATAGGCTTTGGAAAAGGCATCCTGACTACCATATGGGTTCACTTTTATTCTTTCTGTGACCCATCCTTTTTCCTTCAAATTCAATAAGAAATCACTCCTGGGACAAAGGACTTTGTAGAAGGTGTTCCCACAAGTGGGATTCAAGGTCTTTTACTTTTGAAATAGGCCTTAATGGTGATCATTAACATCTTTCAGTTAGCCACCAGGTGTCTTTGAGTGAGTCCCATTATCTGCATTACATGGTCATTATTAAACTTATTCTCTGTGAACAGAGAACCCTAGTTTTGGATATGTGAACAGAGAGTTAGAAAACTAGGGGTTTATTCTGAGACCTACGGAGAGATAAGCTGAAGTTCTGGATTTCAGGTTTTTGTTCTGGATTTGAGATACTGCTTCTGCTACATTTAAAAATCTCAGGACTCATGAAGAGAATGAGTTAAAAGCCAGCATCATCAAATGTGTGAGGCCCTAA
>NW_027515565.1:0-75670 GCF_048772815.1 Callospermophilus lateralis
CTTGACACAATAAAGTAGTTCTACATTCTATCCCTAAGGTTTGTTTCCTCTTGATGTAGCCTTCAGCACAGACTGGCGAATAACACTTTCAATGAAAGGCGTTGTTAGGCTGCCAAAACACTAGAGTCTCCTGAAATCTCAACGCATATTTTTTTCCGACCTTAATGATACTTTCAAGTAATGAGCAGTACACCAATCAAACTTGGATGCCCAAGTTTCGTTCTCCTAGGTTGATGAATTCGTTTGCAGGAACAGTTTGAATTTCTAGGTTTCACTCTGTTTTCTCCTATATTGACAGATGCAGCTAGAACTCTAAATCAAACACGGTTTGTGCTAGCTTCTTGAAACTTGACACAATAAAGTAATTCTACGTTCTATCTCTAAGGTTTGTTTCCTCTTGATGTAGCCTAATGCAGGGACTGGCGAATAACACTTATATTGAAAGGGGTTGCCAAACTTTCAAAAAACTAGAGTCTCCTGAAATCTCAACATATATTTTTTCATCCAATCTTCATGATACATTCAAGTAATGATCAGTACACCATTCCCACTTGGATGCCCAAGTTTTGTTCTTCTAGGTTGAAGCATTCGTTTGCAGGAACAGTTTGAATTTTTAGGTTTCACTCTGTTTTCTCCTATATTGACAGATGCAGTTAGAACTTTAAATCAAACACGGTTTGTGCTAGCTACTTGAAACATGACACAATAAAGTAGTTCTATGTTCTATCCCTAAGGTTTGTTTCCTCTTGATGTACCCTTAAGCAGAGACTGGCGAATAACACATTCACTGAAAGGCGTTGTTAGGCTGCCAAAAAACTACAGTCTCCTGAAATCTCATCATATATTTTTTCTTCCGACCTTCATGATACTTTCAAGTAATGAGCAGTGCACCAATCAAACTTGGATGCCCAAGTTTCGTTGTCCTAGGTTGAAGCATTCGTTTGCAAGAACAGTTTGAATTTTTAGGTTTCACTCTGTTTTGTCCTATATTGACAGATGCAGTTCGAACTCTAAATCAAACACGGTTTGTGCTAGCTTCATGAAACTTGACAAAATACTGTAGTTCTACGTTCTATCTCTAAGGTTTGTTTCCTCTTGATGTAGCCTAATGCAGGGACTGGCGATTAACACTTTTATTGAAAGGGGTTGCCAAACTTCCCAAAACTAGAGTCTTCTGAAATCTCAACATATATTTTTTTATCCAATCTTCATGATACTTTCGAGTAATGATCAGTACACCAATCCCACTTGGATGCTCAAGTTTCATTCTCCTACATTGAAGCATTCGTTTGCAGTTACAGTTTGAATTTTTAGGTTTCATTCTGCTTTCTCCTATATTGACAAATGTAGTTCAAACTCTAAATCATACACGGTTTGGGCTAGCTTCTTGAAACTTGACACAATAAAGTAGTTCTACATTCTATCCCTAAGGTTTGTTTCCTCTTGATGTAGCCTTCAACACAGACTGGCGAATAACACTTTCAATGAAAGGCGTTGTTAGGCTGCCAAAACACTAGAGTCTCCTGAAATCTCAACGCATATTTTTTTCCGACCTTAATGATACTTTCAAGTAATGAGCAGTACACCAATCAAACTTGGATGCCCAAGTTTCGTTCTCCTAGGTTGATGAATTCGTTTGCAGGAACAGTTTGAATTTCTAGGTTTCACTCTGTTTTCTCCTATATTGACAGATGCAGCTAGAACTCTAAATCAAACACGGTTTGTGCTAGCTTCTTGAAACTTGACACAATAAAGTAATTCTACGTTCTATCTCTAAGGTTTGTTTCCTCTTGATGTAGCTAATGCAGGGACTTGCGAATAACACTTATATTGAAAGGGGTTGCCAAACTTTCAAAAAACTAGAGTCTCCTGAAATCTCAACATATATTTTTTCATCCAATCTTCATGATACATTCAAGTAATGATCAGTACACCATTCCCACTTGGATGCCCAAGTTTTGTTCTTCTAGGTTGAAGCATTCGTTTGCAGGAACAGTTTGAATTTTTAGGTTTCACTCTGTTTTCTCCTATATTGACAGATGCAGTTAGAACTTTAAATCAAACACGGTTTGTGCTAGCTACATGAAACATGACACAATAAAGTAGTTCTACGTTCTATCCCTAAGGTTTGTTTCCTCTTGATGTAGCCTTAAGCAGAGACTGGCGAATAACACATTCACTGAAAGGCGTTGTTAGGCTGCCAAAAAACTACAGTCTCCTGAAATCTCATCATATATTTTTTCTTCCGACCTTCATGATACTTTCATGTAATGAGCAGTGCACCAATCAAACTTGGATACCCAAGTTTCGTTCTCCTAGGTTGAAGCATTCGTTTGCAGGAACAGTTTGAATTTTTAGGTTTCACTCTGTTTTGTCCTATATTGACAGATGCAGTTCGAACTCTAAATCAAACACGGTTTGTGCTAGCTTCTTGAAACTTGACAAAATACTGTAGTTCTACGTTCTATCTCTAAGGTTTGTTTCCTCTTGATGTAGCCTAATGCAGGGACTGGCGAATAACACTTTTATTGAAAGGGGTTGCCAAACTTCCCAAAACTAGAGTCTTCTGAAATCTCAACATATATTTTTTTTATCCAATCTTCATGATACTTTCGAGTAATGATCAGTACACGAATCCCACTTGGATGCTCAAGTTTCATTCTCTTACGTTGAAGCATTCGTTTGCAGTAAGAGTTTGAATTTTTAGGTTTCATTCTGCTTTCTCCTATATTGACAAATGTAGTTCAAACTCTAAATCATACACGGTTTGGGCTAGCTTCTTGAAACTTGACACAATAAAGTAGTTCTACATTCTATCCCTAAGGTTTGTTTCCTCTTGATGTAGCCTTCAGCACAGAGTGGCGAATAACACTTTCAATGAAAGGCGTTGTTAGGCTGCCAAAAAACTAGAGTCTCCTGAAATCTCAACGCATATTTTTTTCCGACCTTAATGATACTTTCAAGTAATGAGCAGTACACCAATCAAACTTGGATGCCCAAGTTTCGTTCTCCTAGGTTGATGAATTCGTTTGCAGGAACAGTTTGAATTTCTAGGTTTCACTCTGTTTTCTCCTATATTGACAGATGCAGCTAGAACTCTAAATCAAACACGGTTTGTGCTAGCTTCTTGAAACTTGACACAATAAAGTAGTTCTACGTTCTATCTCTAAGGTTTGTTTCCTCTTGATGTAGCCTAATGCAGGGACTGGCGAATAACATTTATATTGTAAGGGGTTGCCAAACTTTCAAAAAACTAGAGTCTCCTGAAATCTCAACATATATTTTTTCATCCAATCTTCATGATACATTCAAGTAATGATCAGTACACCATTCCCACTTGGATGTCCAAGTTTTGTTCTTCTAGGTTGAAGCATTCGTTTGCAGGAACAGTTTGAATTTTTAGGTTTCACTCTGTTTTCTCCTATATTGACAGATGCAGTTAGAACTTTAAATCAAACACGGTTTGTGCTAGCTACTTGAAACATGACAGAATAAAGTAGTTCTACGTTCTATCCCTAAGGTTTGTTTCCTCTTGATGTACCCTTAAGCAGAGACTGGCGAATAACACATTCAATGAAAGGCGTTGTTAGGCTGCCAAAAAACTACAGTCTCCTGAAATCTCATCATATATTTTTTCTTCCGACCTTCATGATATTTTCAAGTAATGAGCAGTGCACCAATCAAACTTGGATGCCCAAGTTTCGTTCTCCTAGGTTGAAGCATTCGTATGCAGGAACAGTTTGAATTTTTAGGTTTCACTCTGTTTTGTCCTATATTGACAGATGCAGTTCGAACTCTAAATCAAACACGGTTTGTGCTAGCTTCTTGAAACTTGACAAAATACTGTAGTTCTACGTTCTATCTCTAAGGTTTGTTTCCTCTTGATGTAGCCTAATGCAATTACTGGCGAATAACACTTTTATTGAAAGGGGTTGCCAAACTTCCAAAAACTAGAGTCTTCCGAAATCTCAACATACATTTTTGGATCCAACCTTCATGATACTTTCAAGTAATGATCAGTACACCATTCCCACTTGGATGCCCAAGTTTTGTTCTTCTAGGTTGAAGCATTCGTTTGCAGGAACAGTTTGAATTTTTAGGTTTCACTCTGTTTTCTCCTATATTGACAGATGCAGTTAGAACTTTAAATCAAACACGGTTTGTGCTAGCTACTTGAAACATGACACAATAAAGTAGTTCTACGTTCTATCCCTAAGGTTTGTTTCCTCTTGATGTAGCCTTAAGCAGAGACTGGCGAATAACACATTCAATGAAAGGCGTTGTTAGGCTGCCAAAAAACTACAGTCTCCTGAAATCTCATCATATATTTTTTCTTCCGACCTTCATGATACTTTCAAGTAATGAGCAGTGCACCAATCAAACTTGGATTCCCATGTTTCGTTCCCCTAGGTTGAAGCATTCGTTTGCAGGAACAGTTTGAATTTTTAGGTTTCACTCTGTTTTGTCCTATATTGACAGATGCAGTTCGAACTCTAAATCAAACACGGTTTGTGCTAGCTTCTTGAAACTTGACAAAATACTGTAGTTCTACGTTCTATCTCTAAGGTTTGTTTCCTCTTGATGTAGCCTAATGCAGGGGCTGGCGAATAACACTTTTATTGAAAGGGGTTGCCAAACTTCCCAAAACTAGAGTCTTCTGAAATCTCAACATATATTTTTTTATCCAATCTTCATGATACTTTCGAGTAATGATCAGTACACCAATCCCACTTGGATGCTCAAGTTTCATTCTCCTACGTTGAAGCATTCGTTTGCAGTAACAGTTTGAATTTTTAGGTTTCATTCTGCTTTCTCCTATATTGACAAATGTAGTTCAAACTCTAAATCATACACGGTTTGGGCTAGCTTCTTGAAACTTGACACAATAAAGTAGTTCTACATTTATCCCTAAGGTTTGTTTCCTCTTGATGTAGCCTTCAGCACAGACTGGCGAATAACACTTCAATGAAAGGCGTTGTTAGGCTGCCAAAAAACTAGAGTCTCCTGAAATCTCAACACATATTTTTTTCCGACCTTAATGATACTTTCAAGTAATGAGCAGTACACCAATCAAACTTGGATGCCCATGTTTCGTTCTCCTAGGTTGATGCATTCGTTTGCAGGAACAGTTTGAATTTCTAGGTTTCACTCTGTTTTCTCCTATATTGACAGATGCAGCTAGAACTCTAAATCAAACACGGTTTGTGCTAGCTTCTTGAAACTTGACACAATAACGTAGTTCTACGTTCTATCTCTAACGTTTGTTTCCTCTTGATGTAGCCTAATGCATTGACTGGCGAATAACACTTATATTGAAAGGGGTTGCCAAACTTTCAAAAAACTAGAGTCTCCTGAAATCTCAACATATATTTTTTCATCCAATCTTCATGATACATTCAAGTAATGATCAGTACACCATTCCCACTTGGATGCCCAAGTTTTGTTCTTCTAGGTTGAAGCATTCGTTTGCAGGAACAGTTTGAATTTTTAGGTTTCACTCTGTTTTCTCCTATATTGACAGATGCAGTTAGAACTTTAAATCAAACACGGTTTGTGCTAGCTACTTGAAACATGACACAATAAAGTAGTTCTACGTTCTATCCCTAAGGTTTGTTTCCTCTTGATGTAGCCTTAAGCAGAGACTGGCGAATAACACATTCAATGAAAGGCGTTGTTAGGCTGCCAAAAAACCACAGTCTCCTGAAATCTCATCATATATTTTTTCTTCCAACCTTCATGATACTTTCAAGTAATGAGCAGTGCACCAATCAAACTTGGATGCCCAAGTTTCGTTCTCCTAGGTTGAAGCATTCGTATGCAGGAACAGTTTGAATTTTTAGGTTTCACTCTGTTTTGTCCTATATTGACAGATGCAGTTCGAACTCTAAATCAAACACGGTTTGTGCTAGCTTCTTGAAACTTGACAAAATACTGTAGTTCTACGATCTATCTCTAAGGTTTGTTTCCTCTTGATGTAGCCTAATGCAATTACTGGCGAATAACACTTTTATTGAAAGGGGTTGCCAAACTTCCAAAAACTAGAGTCTTCTGAAATCTCAACATACATTTTTGCATCCAACCTTCATGATACTTTCAAGTAATGATCAGTACACCATTCCCACTTGGATGCCCAAGTTTTGTTCTTCTAGGTTGAAGCATTCGTTTGCAGGAACAGTTTGAATTTTTAGGTTTCACTCTGTTTTCTCCTATATTGACAGATGCAGTTAGAACTTTAAATCAAACACGGTTTGTGCTAGCTACTTGAAACATGACACAATAAAGTAGTTCTACGTTCTATCCCTAAGGTTTGTTTCCTCTTGATGTAGCCTTAAGCAGAGACTGGCGAATAACACATTCAATAAAAGGCCTTGTTAGGCTGCCAAAAAACTACAGTCTCCTGAAATCTCATCATATATTTTTTCTTCCGACCTTCATGATACTTTCAAGTAATGAGCAGTGCACCAATCAAACTTGGATGCCCATGTTTCGTTCTCCTAGGTTGAAGCATTCGTTTCCAGGAACAGTTTGAATTTTTAGGTTTCACTCTGTTTTGTCCTATATTGACAGATGCAGTTCGAACTCTAAATCAAACACGGTTTGTGCTAGCTTCTTGAAACTTGACAAAATACTGTAGTTCTATGTTCTATCTCTAAGGTTTGTTTCCTCTTGATGTAGCCTAATGCAGGGACTGGCCAATAACACTTTTATTGAAAGGGGTTGCCAAACTTCCAAAAACTAGAGTCTTCTGAAATCTCAACATATATTTTTTTATCCAATCTTCATGCTACTTTCGAGTAATGATCAGTACACCCATCCCACTTGGATGCTCAAGTTTCCTTCTCCTACGTTGAAGCATTCGTTTGCAGTAACAGTTTGAATTTTTAGGTTTCATTCTGCTTTCTGTTATATTGACAAATGTAGTTCAAACTCTAAATCATACACGGTTTTGGCTAGCTTCTTGAAACTTGACAAAATAAAGTAGTTCTACATTCTATCCCTAAGGTTTGTTTCCTCTTGATGTAGCCTTCAGCACAGACTGGCGAATAACACTTTCAATGAAAGGCGTTGTTAGGCTGCCAAAAAACTAGAGTCTCCTGAAATCTCAACACATATTTTTTTCCGACCTTAATGATACTTTCAAGTAATGAGCAGTACACCAATCAAACTTGGATGCCCAAGTTTCGTTCTCCTAGGTTGATGCATTCGTTTGCAGTAACAGTTTGAATTTCTAGGTTTCACTCTGTTTTCTCCTATATTGACAGATGCAGCTAGAACTCTAAATCAAACACGGTTTGTGCTAGCTTCTTGAAACTTGACACAATAAAGTAGTTCTACGTTCTATCTCTAAGGTTTGTTTCCTCTTGATGTAGCCTAATGCAGGGACTGGCGAATAACACTTATATTGAAAGGGGTTGCCAAACTTTCAAAAAACTAGAGTCTCCTGAAATCTCAACATATATTTTTTCATCCAATCTTCATGATACATTCAAGTAATGATCAGTACACCATTCCCACTTGGATGCCCAAGTTTTGTTCTTCTAGGTTGAAGCATTCGTTTGCAGGAACAGTTTGAATTTTTAGGTTTCACTCTGTTTTCTCCTATATTGACAGATTCAGTTAGAACTTTAAATCAAACACGGTTTGTGCTAGCTACTTGAAACATGACACAATAAAGTAGTTCTACGTTCTATACCTAAGGTTTGTTTCCTCTTGATGTAGCCTTAAGCAGAGACTGGCGAATAACACATTCAATGAAAGGGGTTGTTAGGCTGCCAAAAAAGTACAGTCTCCTGAAATCTCATCATATATTTTTTCTTCCGACCTTCATGATACTTTCAAGTAATGAGCAGTGCACCGATCAAACTTGGATGCCCATGTTTCGTTCTCCTAGGTTGAAGCATTCGTTTGCAGGAACAGTTTGAATTTTTAGGTTTCACTCTGTTTTGTCCTATATTGACAGATGCAGTTCGAACTCTAAATCAAACACGGTTTGTGCTAGCTTCTTGAAACTTGACAAAATACTGTAGTTCTACGTTCTATCTCTAAGGTTTGTTTCCTCTTGATGTAGCCTAATGCAGGGACTGGCGAATAACACTTTTAATGAAAGGGGTTGCCAAACTTCCCAAAACTAGAGTCTTCTGAAATCTCAACATATATTTTTTTATCCAATCTTCATGATACTTTCGAGTAATGATCAGTACACCAATACCACTTGGATGCTCAAGTTTCATTCTCCTACGTTGAAGCATTCGTTTGCAGTAACAGTTTGAATTTTTAGGTTTCATTCTGCTTTCTCCTATATTGACAAATGTAGTTCAAACTCTAAATCATACACGGTTTGGGCTAGCTTCTTGAAATTTGACACAATAAAGTAGTTCTACATTCTATCCCTAAGGTTTGTTTCCTCTTGATGTAGCCATCAGCACAGACTGGCGAATAACACTTTCAATGAAAGGCGTTGTTAGGCTGCCAAAAAACTAGAGTCTCCTGAAATCTCAACGCATATTTTTTTCCGACCTTAATGATACTTTCAAGTAATGAGCAGTACACCAATCAAACTTGGATGCCCAAGTTTCGTTCTCCTAGGTTGATGAATTCGTTTGCAGGAACAGTTTGAATTTCTAGGTTTCACTCTGTTTTCTCCTATATTGACAGATGCAGCTAGAACTCTAAATCAAACACGGTTTGTGCTAGCTTCTTGAAACTTGACACAATAAAGTAATTCTACGTTCTATCTCTAAGGTTTGTTTCCTCTTGATGTAGCCTAATGCAGGGACTGGCGAATAACACTTATATTGAAAGGGGTTGCCAAACTTTCAAAAAACTAGAGACTCCTGAAATCTCAACATATATTTTTTCATCCAATCTTCATGATACATTCAAGTAATGATCAGTACACCATTCCCACTTGGATGCCCAAGTTTTGTTCTTCTAGGTTGAAGCATTCGTTTGCAGGAACAGTTTGAATTTTTAGGTTTCACTCTGTTTTCTCCTATATTGACAGATGCAGTTAGAACTTTAAATCAAACACGGTTTGTGCTAGCTACTTGAAACATGACACAATAAAGTAGTTCTATGTTCTATCCCTAAGGTTTGTTTCCTCTTGATGTAGCCTTAAGGAGAGACTGGCGAATAACACATTCACTGAAAGGCGTTGTTAGGCTGCCAAAAAACTACAGTCTCCTGAAATCTCATCATATATTTTTTCTTCCGACCTTCATGATACTTTCAAGTAATGAGCAGTGCACCAATCAAACTTGGATGCCCAAGTTTCGTTCTCCTAGGTTGAAGCATTCGTTTGCAGGAACAGTTTGAATTTTTAGGTTTCACTCTGTTTTGTCCTATATTGACAGATGCAGTTCAAACTCTAAATCAAACACGGTTTGTGCTAGCTTCTTGAAACTTGACAAAATACTGTAGTTCTACGTTCTATCTCTAAGGTTTGTTTCCTCTTGATGTAGCCTAATGCAGGGACTGGCGAATAACACTTTTATTGAAAGGGGTTGCCAAACTTCCCAAAACTAGAGTCTTCTGAAATCTCAACATATATTTTTTTATCCAATCTTCATGATTCTTTCGAGTAATGATCAGTACACCAATCCCACTTGGATGCTCAAGTTTCATTCTCCTACGTTGAAGCATTCGTTTGCAGTAACAGTTTGAATTTTTAGGTTTCATTCTGCTTTCTCCTATATTGACAAATGTAGTTCAAACTCTAAATCATACACGGTTTGGGCTAGCTTCTTGAAACTTGACACAATAAAGTAGTTCTACATTCTATCCCTAAGGTTTGTTTCCTCTTGATGTAGCCTTCAGCACAGACTGGCGAATAACACTTTCAATGAAAGGTGTTGTTAGGCTGCCAAAAAACTAGAGTCTCCTGAAATCTCAACGCATATTTTTTTCCGACCTTCATGATACTTTCAAGTAATGAGCAGTACACCAATCAAACTTGGATGCCCAAGTTTCGTTCTCCTAGGTTGATGAATTCGTTTGCAGGAACAGTTTGAATTTCTAGGTTTCACTCTGTTTTCTCCTATATTGACAGATGCAGCTAGAACTCTAAATCAAACACGGTTTGTGCTAGCTTCTTGAAACTTGACACAATAAAGTAGTTCTACGTTCTATCTCTAAGGTTTGTTTCCTCTTCATGTAGCCTAATGCAGGGACTTGCGAATAACACTTATATTGAAAGGGGTTGCCAAACTTTCAAAAAACTACAGTCTCCTGAATTCTCAACATATATTTTTTCATCCAATCTTCATGATACATTCAAGTAATGATCAGTACACCATTCCCACTTGGATGCCCAAGTTTTGTTCTTCTAGGTTGAAGCATTCGTTTGCAGGAACAGTTTGAATTTTTAGGTTTCACTCTGTTTTCTCCTATATTGACAGATGCAGTTAGAACTTTAAATCAAACACGGTTTGTGCTAGCTTCTTGAAACATGACAGAATAAAGTAGTTCTACGTTCTATCCCTAAGGTTTGTTTCCTCTTGATGTACCCTTAAGCAGAGACTGGCGAATAACACATTCAATGAAAGGCGTTGTTAGGCTGCCAAAAAACTACAGTCTCCTGAAATCTCATCATATATTTTTTCTTCCGACCTTCATGATACTTTCAAGTAATGAGCAGTGCACCAATCAAACTTGGATGCCCAAGTTTCGTTCTCCTAGGTTGAAGTATTCGTATGCAGGAACAGTTTGAATTTTTAGGTTTCACTCTGTTTTGTCCTATATTGACAGATGCAGTTCGAACTCTAAATCAAACACGGTTTGTGCTAGCTTCTTGAAACTTGACAAAATACTGTAGTTCTACGATCTATCTCTAAGGTTTGTTTCCTCTTGATGTAGACTAATGCAATTACTGGCGAATAACACTTTTATTGAAAGGGGTTGCCAAACTTCCAAAAACTAGAGTCTTCTGAAATCTCAACATACATTTTTGCATCGAACCTTCATGATACTTTCAAGTAATGATCAGTACACCATTCCCACTTGGATGCCCAAGTTTTGTTCTTCTAGGTTGAAGCATTCGTTTGCAGGAACAGTTTGAATTTTTAGGTTTCACTCTGTTTTCTCCTATATTGACAGATGCAGTTAGAACTTTAAATCAAACACGGTTTGTGCTAGCTACTTGAAACATGACACAATAAAGTAGTTCTACGTTCTATCCCTAAGGTTTGTTTCCTCTTGATGTAGCCTTAAGCAGAGACTGGCGAATAACACATTCACTGAAAGGCGTTGTTAGGCTGCCAAAAAACTACAGTCTCCTGAAATCTCATCATATATTTTTTCCTCCGACCTTCATGATACTTTCAAGTAATGAGCAGTGCACCAATCAAACTTGGATGCCCATGTTTCGTTCTCCTAGGTTGAAGCATTCGTTTGCAGGAACAGTTTGAATTTTTAGGTTTCACTCTGTTTTGTCCTATATTGACAGATGCAGTTCGAACTCTAAATCAAACACGGTTTGTGCTAGCTTCTTGAAACTTGACAAAATACTGTAGTTCTACGTTCTATCTCTAAGGTTTGTTTCCTCTTGATGTAGCCTAATGCAGGGACTGGCGAATAACACTTTTAATGAAAGGGGTTGCCAAACTTCCCAAAACTAGAGTCTTCTGTAATCTCAACATATATTTTTTTATCCAATCTTCATGATACTTTCGAGTAATGATCAGTACACCAATACCACTTGGATGCTCAAGTTTCATTCTCCTACGTTGAAGCATTCGTTTGCAGTAACAGTTTGAATTTTTAGGTTTCATTCTGCTTTCTCCTATATTGACAAATGTAGTTCAAACTCTAAATCATACACGGTTTGGGCTAGCTTCTTGAAATTTGACACAATAAAGTAGTTCTACATTCTATCCCTTAGGTTTGTTTCCTCTTGATGTAGCCTTCAGCACAGACTGGCGAATAACACTTTCAATGAAAGGCGTTGTTAGGCTGCCAAAAAACTAGAGCCTCCTGAAATCTCAACGCATATTTTTTTCCGACCTTAATGATACTTTCAAGTAATGAGCAGTACACCAATCAAACTTGGATGCCCAAGTTTCGTTCTCCTAGGTTGATGAATTCGTTTGCAGGAACAGTTTGAATTTCTAGGTTTCACTCTGTTTTCTCCTATATTGACAGATGCAGCTAGAACTCTAAATCAAACACGGTTTGTGCTAGCTTCTTGAAACTTGACACAATAAAGTAATTCTACGTTCTATCTCTAAGGTTTGTTTCCTCTTGATGTAGCCTAATGCAGGGACTGGCGAATAACACTTATATTGAAAGGGGTTGCCAAACTTTCAAAAAACTAGAGACTCCTGAAATCTCAACATATATTTTTTTATCCAATCTTCATGATACATTCAAGTAATGATCAGTACACCATTCCTACTTGGATGCCCAAGTTTTGTTCTTCTAGGTTGAAGCATTCGTTTGCAGGAACAGTTTGAATTTTTAGGTTTCACTCTGTTTTCTCCTATATTGACAGATGCAGTTAGAACTTTAAATCAAACACGGTTTGTGCTAGCTACTTGAAACATGACACAATAAAGTAGTTCTATGTTCTATCCCTAAGGTTTGTTTCCTCTTGATGTAGCCTTAAGCAGAGACTGGCGAATAACACATTCACTGAAAGGCGTTGTTAGGCTGCCAAAAAACTACAGTCTCCTGAAATCTCATCATATATTTTTTCTTCCGACCTTCATGATACTTTCAAGTAATGAGCAGTGCACCAATCAAACTTGGATGCCCAAGTTTCGTTCTCCTAGGTTGAAGCATTCGTTTGCAGGAACAGTTTGAATTTTTAGGTTTCACTCTGCTTTCTCCTATATTGACAAATGTAGTTCAAACTCTAAATCATACACGGTTTGGGCTAGCTTCTTGAAACTTGACACAATAAAGTAGTTCTACATTCTATCCCTAAGGTTTGTTTCCTCTTGATGTAGCCTTCAGCACAGACTGGCGAATAACACTTTCAATGAAAGGCGTTGTTAGGCTGCCAAAAAACTAGAGTCTCCTGAAATCTCAACGCATATTTTTTTCCGACCTTAATGATACTTTCAAGTAATGAGCAGTACACCAATCAAACTTGGATGCCCAAGTTTCGTTCTCCTAGGTTGATGCATTCGTTTGCAGTTACAGTTTGAATTTCTAGGTTTCACTGTGTTTTCTCCTATATTGACAGATGCAGCTAGAACTCTAAATCAAACACGGTTTGTGCTAGCTTCTTGAAACTTGACACAATAAAGTAGTTCTACGTTCTATCTCTAAGGTTTGTTTCCTCTTGATGTAGCCTAATGCAGGGACTGGCGAATAACACTTATATTGAAAGGGGTTGCCAAACTTTCAAAAAACTAGAGTTTCCTGAAATCTCAACATATATTTTTTCATCCAATCTTCATGATACATTCAAGTAATGATCAGTACACCATTCCCACTTGGATGCCCAAGTTTTGTTCTTCTAGGTTGAAGCATTCGTTTGCAGGAACAGTTTGAATTTTTAGGTTTCACTCTGTTTTCTCCTATATTGACAGATGCAGTTAGAACTTTAAATCAAACACGGTTTGTGCTAGCTACTTGAAACATGACACAATAAAGTAGTTCTACGTTCTATCCCTAAGGTTTGTTTCCTCTTGATGTAGCCTTAAGCAGAGACTGGCGAATAACACATTCACTGAAAGGCGTTGTTAGGCTGCCAAAAAACTACAGTCTCCTGAAATCTCATCATATATTTTTTCTTCCGACCTTCATGATACTTTCAAGTAATGAGCAGTGCACCAATCAAACTTGGATGCCCAAGTTTCGTTCTCCTAGGTTGAAGCATTCGTTTGCAGGAACAGTTTGAATTTTTAGGTTTCACTCTGTTTTGTCCTATATTGACAGATGCAGTTCGAACTCTAAATCAAACACGGTTTGTGCTAGCTTCTTGAAACTTGACAAAATACTGTAGTTCTACGTTCTATCTCTAAGGTTTGTTTCCTCTTGATGTAGCCTAATGCAGGGACTGGCGAATAACACTTTTATTGAAAGGGGTTGCCAAACTTCCAAAAACTAGAGTTTTCTGAAATCTCAACATATATTTTTTCATCCAATCTTCATGATACTTTCAAGTAATGATCAGTACACCAATCCCACTTGGATGCTCAAGTTTCATTCTCCTACATTGAAGCATTCGTTTGCAGGAACAGTTTGAATTTTTAGGTTTCACTCTGTTTTGTCCTATATTGACAGATGCAGATCGAACTCTAAATCAAACACGGTTTGTGCTAGCTTCTTGAAACTTGACAAAATACTGTAGTTCTACGTTCTATCTCTAAGGTTTGTTTCCTCTTGATGTAGCCTAATGCAGGGACTGGCGAATAACACTTTTATTGAAAGGGGTTGCCAAACTTCCCAAAACTAGAGTCTTCTGAAATCTCAACATATATTTTTTTATCCAATCTTCATGATACTTTCGAGTAATGATCAGTACACCAATCCCACTTGGATGCTCAAGTTTCATTCTCCTACGTTGAAGCATTCGTTTGCAGTAACAGTTTGAATTTTTAGGTTTCATTCTGCTTTCTCCTATATTGACAAATGTAGTTCAAACTCTAAATCATACACGGTTTGGGCTAGCTTCTTGAAACTTGACACAATAAAGTAGTTCTACATTCTATCCCTAAGGTTTGTTTCCTCTTGATGTAGCCTTAAGCAGAGACTGGCGAATAACACATTCAATGAAAGGCGTTGTTAGGCTGCCAAAAAACTACAGTCTCCTGAAATCTCATCATATATTTTTTCTTCCGACCTTCATGATACTTTCAAGTAATGAGCAGTGCACCAATCAAACTTGGATGCCCAAGTTTCGTTCTCCTAGGTTGAAGCATTCGTTTGCAGGAACAGTTTGAATTTTTAGGTTTCACTCTGCTTTCTCCTATATTGACAAATGTAGTTCAAACTCTAAATCATACACGGTTTGGGCTAGCTTCTTGAAACTTGACACAATAAAGTAGTTCTACATTCTATCCCTAAGGTTTGTTTCCTCTTGATGTAGCCTTCAGCACAGACTGGCGAATAACACTTTCAATGAAAGGCGTTGTTAGGCTGCCAAAAAACTAGAGTCTCCTGAAATCTCAACGCATATTTTTTTCCGACCTTCATGATACTTTCAAGTAATGAGCAGTACACCAATCAAACTTGGATGCCCAAGTTTCGTTCTCCTAGGTTGATGAATTCGTTTGCAGGAACAGTTTGAATTTCTAGGTTTCACTCTGTTTTCTCCTATATTGACAGATGCAGCTAGAACTCTAAATCAAACACGGTTTGTGCTAGCTTCTTGAAACTTGACACAATAAAGTAGTTCTACGTTCTATCTCTAAGGTTTGTTTCCTCTTCATGTAGCCTAATGCAGGGACTGGCGAATAACACTTATATTGAAAGGGGTTGCCAAACTTTCAAAAAACTACAGTCTCCTGAATTCTCAACATATATTTTTTCATCCAATCTTCATGATACATTCAAGTAATGATCAGTACACCATTCCCACTTGGATGCCCAAGTTTTGTTCTTCTAGGTTGAAGCATTCGTTTGCAGGAACAGTTTGAATTTTTAGGTTTCACTCTGTTTTCTCCTATATTGACAGATGCAGTTAGAACTTTAAATCAAACACGGTTTGTGCTAGCTTCTTGAAACATGACAGAATAAAGTAGTTCTACGTTCTATCCCTAAGGTTTGTTTCCTCTTGATGTACCCTTAAGCAGAGACTGGCGAATAACACATTCAATGAAAGGCGTTGTTAGGCTGCCAAAAAACTACAGTCTCCTGAAATCTCATCATATATTTTTTCTTCCGACCTTCATGATACTTTCAAGTAATGAGCAGTGCACCAATCAAACTTGGATGCCCAAGTTTCGTTCTCCTAGGTTGAAGTATTCGTATGCAGGAACAGTTTGAATTTTTAGGTTTCACTCTGTTTTGTCCTATATTGACAGATGCAGTTCGAACTCTAAATCAAACACGGTTGTGCTAGCTTCTTGAAACTTGACAAAATACTGTAGTTCTACGATCTATCTCTAAGGTTTGTTTCCTCTTGATGTAGACTAATGCAATTACTGGCGAATAACACTTTTATTGAAAGGGGTTGCCAAACTTCCAAAAACTAGAGTCTTCTGAAATCTCAACATACATTTTTGCATCCAACCTTCATGATACTTTCAAGTAATGATCAGTACACCATTCCCACTTGGATGCCCAAGTTTTGTTCTTCTAGGTTGAAGCATTCGTTTGCAGGAACAGTTTGAATTTTTAGGTTTCACTCTGTTTTCTCCTATATTGACAGATGCAGTTAGAACTTTAAATCAAACACGGTTTGTGCTAGCTACTTGAAACATGACACAATAAAGTAGTTCTACGTTCTATCCCTAAGGTTTGTTTCCTCTTGATGTAGCCTTAAGCAGAGACTGGCGAATAACACATTCACTGAAAGGCGTTGTTAGGCTGCCAAAAAACTACAGTCTCCTGAAATCTAATCATATATTTTTTCTTCCGACCTTCATGATACTTTCAAGTAATGAGCAGTGCACCAATCAAACTTGGATGCCCATGTTTCGTTCTCCTAGGTTGAAGCATTCGTTTGCAGGAACAGTTTGAATTTTTAGGTTTCACTCTGTTTTGTCCTATATTGACAGATGCAGTTCGAACTCTAAATCAAACACGGTTTGTGCTAGCTTCTTGAAACTTGACAAAATACTGTAGTTCTACGTTCTATCTCTAAGGTTTGTTTCCTCTTGATGTAGCCTAATGCAGGGACTGGCGAATAACACTTTTAATGAAAGGGGTTGCCAAACTTCCCAAAACTAGAGTCTTCTGTAATCTCAACATATATTTTTTTATCCAATCTTCATGATACTTTCGAGTAATGATCAGTACACCAATACCACTTGGATGCTCAAGTTTCATTCTCCTACGTTGAAGCATTCGTTTGCAGTAACAGTTTGAATTTTTAGGTTTCATTCTGCTTTCTCCTATATTGACAAATGTAGTTCAAACTCTAAATCATACACGGTTTGGGCTAGCTTCTTGAAATTTGACACAATAAAGTAGTTCTACATTCTATCCCTAAGGTTTGTTTCCTCTTGATGTAGCCTTCAGCACAGACTGGCGAATAACACTTTCAATGAAAGGCGTTGTTAGGCTGCCAAAAAACTAGAGCCTCCTGAAATCTCAACGCATATTTTTTTCCGACCTTAATGATACTTTCAAGTAATGAGCAGTACACCAATCAAACTTGGATGCCCAAGTTTCGTTCTCCTAGGTTGATGAATTCGTTTGCAGGAACAGTTTGAATTTCTAGGTTTCACTCTGTTTTCTCCTATATTGACAGATGCAGCTAGAACTCTAAATCAAACACGGTTTGTGCTAGCTTCTTGAAACTTGACACAATAAAGTAATTCTACGTTCTATCTCTAAGGTTTGTTTCCTCTTGATGTAGCCTAATGCAGGGACTGGCGAATAACACTTATATTGAAAGGGGTTGCCAAACTTTCAAAAAACTAGAGACTCCTGAAATCTCAACATATATTTTTTTATCCAATCTTCATGATACATTCAAGTAATGATCAGTACACCATTCCTACTTGGATGCCCAAGTTTTGTTCTTCTAGGTTGAAGCATTCGTTTGCAGGAACAGTTTGAATTTTTAGGTTTCACTCTGTTTTCTCCTATATTGACAGATGCAGTTAGAACTTTAAATCAAACACGGTTTGTGCTAGCTACTTGAAACATGACACAATAAAGTAGTTCTATGTTCTATCCCTAAGGTTTGTTTCCTCTTGATGTAGCCTTAAGCAGAGACTGGCGAATAACACATTCACTGAAAGGCGTTGTTAGGCTGCCAAAAAACTACAGTCTCCTGAAATCTCATCATATATTTTTTCTTCCGACCTTCATGATACTTTCAAGTAATGAGCAGTGCACCAATCAAACTTGGATGCCCAAGTTTCGTTCTCCTAGGTTGAAGCATTCGTTTGCAGGAACAGTTTGAATTTTTAGGTTTCACTCTGCTTTCTCCTATATTGACAAATGTAGTTCAAACTCTAAATCATACACGGTTTGGGCTAGCTTCTTGAAACTTGACACAATAAAGTAGTTCTACATTCTATCCCTAAGGTTTGTTTCCTCTTGATGTATCCTTCAGCACAGACTGGCGAATAACACTTTCAATGAAAGGCGTTGTTAGGCTGCCAAAAAACTAGAGTCTCCTGAAATCTCAACGCATATTTTTTTCCGACCTTAATGATACTTTCAAGTAATGAGCAGTACACCAATCAAACTTGGATGCCCAAGTTTCGTTCTCCTAGGTTGATGCATTCGTTTGCAGTTACAGTTTGAATTTCTAGGTTTCACTCTGTTTTCTCCTATATTGACAGATGCAGCTAGAACTCTAAATCAAACACGGTTTGTGCTAGCTTCTTGAAACTTGACACAATAAAGTAGTTCTACGTTCTATCTCTAAGGTTTGTTTCCTCTTGATGTAGCCTAATGCAGGGACTGGCGAATAACACTTATATTGAAAGGGGTTGCCAAACTTTCAAAAAACTAGAGTTTCCTGAAATCTCAACATATATTTTTTCATCCAATCTTCATGATACATTCAAGTAATGATCAGTACACCATTCCCACTTGGATGCCCAAGTTTTGTTCTTCTAGGTTGAAGCATTCGTTTGCAGGAACAGTTTGAATTTTTAGGTTTCACTCTGTTTTCTCCTATATTGACAGATGCAGTTAGAACTTTAAATCAAACACGGTTTGTGCTAGCTACTTGAAACATGACACAATAAAGTAGTTCTACGTTCTATCCCTAAGGTTTGTTTCCTCTTGATGTAGCCTTAAGCAGAGACTGGCGAATAACACATTCACTGAAAGGCGTTGTTAGGCTGCCAAAAAACTACAGTCTCCTGAAATCTCATCATATATTTTTTCTTCCGACCTTCATGATACTTTCAAGTAATGAGCAGTGCACCAATCAAACTTGGATGCCCAAGTTTCGTTCTCCTAGGTTGAAGCATTCGTTTGCAGGAACAGTTTGAATTTTTAGGTTTCACTCTGTTTTGTCCTATATTGACAGATGCAGTTCGAACTCTAAATCAAACACGGTTTGTGCTAGCTTCTTGAAACTTGACAAAATACTGTAGTTCTACGTTCTATCTCTAAGGTTTGTTTCCTCTTGATGTAGCCTAATGCAGGGACTGGCGAATAACACTTTTATTGAAAGGGGTTGCCAAACTTCCAAAAACTAGAGTTTTCTGAAATCTCAACATATATTTTTTCATCCAATCTTCATGATACTTTCAAGTAATGATCAGTACACCAATCCCACTTGGATGCTCAAGTTTCATTCTCCTACATTGAAGCATTCGTTTGCAGGAACAGTTTGAATTTTTAGGTTTCACTCTGTTTTGTCCTATATTGACAGATGCAGATCGAACTCTAAATCAAACACGGTTTGTGCTAGCTTCTTGAAACTTGACAAAATACTGTAGTTCTACGTTCTATCTCTAAGGTTTGTTTCCTCTTGATGTAGCCTAATGCAGGGACTGGCGAATAACACTTTTATTGAAAGGGGTTGCCAAACTTCCCAAAACTAGAGTCTTCTGAAATCTCAACATATATTTTTTTATCCAATCTTCATGATACTTTCGAGTAATGATCAGTACACCAATCCCACTTGGATGCTCAAGTTTCATTCTCCTACGTTGAAGCATTCGTTTGCAGTAACAGTTTGAATTTTTAGGTTTCATTCTGCTTTCTCCTATATTGACAAATGTAGTTCAAACTCTAAATCATACACGGTTTGGGCTAGCTTCTTGAAACTTGACACAATAAAGTAGTTCTACATTCTATCCCTAAGGTTTGTTTCCTCTTGATGTAGCCTTCAGCACAGACTGGCGAATAACACTTTCAATGAAAGGCGTTGTTAGGCTGCCAAAAAACTAGAGTCTCCTGAAATCTCAACGCATATTTTTTTCCGACCTTCATGATACTTTCAAGTAATGAGCAGTACACCAATCAAACTTGAATGCCCAAGTTTCGTTCTCCTAGGTTGATGAATTCGTTTGCAGGAACAGTTTGAATTTCTAGGTTTCACTCTGTTTTCTCCTATATTGACAGATGCAGCTAGAACTCTAAATCAAACACGGTTTGTGCTAGCTTCTTGAAACTTGACACAATAAAGTAGTTCTACGTTTTATCTCTAAGGTTTGTTTCCTCTTGATGTAGCCTAATGCAGGGACTGGCGAATAACACTTATATTGAAAGGGGTTGCCAAACTTTCAAAAAACTAGAGTTTCCTGAAATCTCAACATATATTTTTTCATCCAATCTTCATGATACATTCAAGTAATGATCAGTACACCATTCCCACTTGGATGCCCAAGTTTTGTTCTTCTAGGTTGAAGCATTCGTTTGCAGGAACAGTTTGAATTTTTAGGTTTCACTCTGTTTTCTCCTATATTGACAGATGCAGTTAGAACTTTAAATCAAACACGGTTTGTGCTAGCTACTTGAAACATGACACAATAAAGTAGTTCTACATTCTATCCCTAAGGTTTGTTTCCTCTTGATGTAGCCTTAAGCAGAGACTGGCGAATAACACATTCACTGAAAGGCGTTGTTAGGCTGCCAAAAAACTACAGTCTCCTGAAATCTCATCATATATTTTTTCTTCCGACCTTCATGATACTTTCAAGTAATGAGCAGTGCACCAATCAAACTTGGATGCCCAAGTTTCCTTCTCCTAGGTTGAAGCATTCGTTTGCAGGAACAGTTTGAATTTTTAGGTTTCACTCTGTTTTGTCCTATATTGACAGATGCAGTTCGAACTCTAAATCAAACACGGTTTGTGCTAGCTTCTTGAAACTTGACAAAATACTGTAGTTCTACGTTCTATCTCTAAGGTTTGTTTCCTCTTGATGTAGCCTAATGCAGGGACTGGCGAATAACACTTTTATTGAAAGGGGTTGCCAAACTTCCAAAAACTAGAGTTTTCTGAAATCTCAACATATATTTTTTCATCCAATCTTCATGATACTTTCAAGTAATGATCAGTACACCAATCCCACTTGGATGCTCAAGTTTCATTCTCCTACATTGAAGCATTCGTTTGCAGGAACAGTTTGAATTTTTAGGTTTCACTCTGTTTTCTCCTATATTGACAGATGCAGATCGAACTCTAAATCAAACACGGTTTGTGCTAGCTTCTTGAAACTTGACAAAATACTGTAGTTCTACGTTCTATCTCTAAGGTTTGTTTCCTCTTGATGTAGCCTAATGCAGGGACTGGCGAATAACACTTTTATTGAAAGGGGTTGCCAAACTTCCCAAAACTAGAGTCTTCTGAAATCTCAACATATATTTTTTTATCCAATCTTCATGATACTTTCGAGTAATGATCAGTACACCAATCCCACTTGGATGCTCAAGTTTCATTCTCCTACGTTGAAGCATTCGTTTGCAGTAACAGTTTGAATTTTTAGGTTTCATTCTGCTTTCTCCTATATTGACAAATGTAGTTCAAACTCTAAATCATACACGGTTTGGGCTAGCTTCTTGAAACTTGACACAATAAAGTAGTTCTACATTCTATCCCTAAGGTTTGTTTCCTCTTGATGTAGCCTTCAGCACAGACTGGCGAATAACACTTTCAATGAAAGGCGTTGTTAGGCTGCCAAAAAACTAGAGTCTCCTGAAATCTCAACGCATATTTTTTTCCGACCTTCATGATACTTTCAAGTAATGAGCAGTACACCAATCAAACTTGGATGCCCAAGTTTCGTTCTCCTAGGTTGATGAATTCGTTTGCAGGAACAGTTTGAATTTCTAGGTTTCACTCTGTTTTCTCCTATATTGACAGATGCAGCTAGAACTCTAAATCAAACACGGTTTGTGCTAGCTTCTTGAAACTTGACACAATAAAGTAATTCTACGTTCTATCTCTAAGGTTTGTTTCCTCTTGATGTAGCCTAATGCAGGGACTGGCGAATAACACTTATATTGAAAGGGGTTGCCAAACTTTCAAAAAACTAGAGTCTCCTGAAATCTCAACATATATTTTTTCATCCAATCTTCATGATACATTCAAGTAATGATCAGTACACCATTCCCACTTGGATGCCCAAGTTTTGTTCTTCTAGGTTGAAGCATTCGTTTGCAGGAACAGTTTGAATTTTTAGGTTTCACTCTGTTTTCTCCTATATTGACAGATGCAGTTAGAACTTTAAATCAAACACGGTTTGTGCTAGCTACTTGAAACATGACACAATAAAGTAGTTCTATGTTCTATCCCTAAGGTTTGTTTCCTCTTGATGTAGCCTTAAGCAGAGACTGGCGAATAACACATTCACTGAAAGGCGTTGTTAGGCTGCCAAAAAACTACAGTCTCCTGAAATCTCATCATATATTTTTTCTTCCGACCTTCATGATACTTTCAAGTAATGAGCAGTGCACCAATCAAACTTGGATGCCCAAGTTTCGTTCTCCTAGGTTGAAGCATTCGTTTGCAGGAACAGTTTGAATTTTTAGGTTTCACTCTGTTTTGTCCTATATTGACAGATGCAGTTCAAACTCTAAATCAAACACGGTTTGTGCTAGCTTCTTGAAACTTGACAAAATACTGTAGTTCTACGTTCTATCTCTAAGGTTTGTTTCCTCTTGATGTAGCCTAATGCAGGGACTGGCGAATAACACTTTTATTGAAAGGGGTTGCCAAACTTCCCAAAACTAGAGTCTTCTGAAATCTCAACATATATTTTTTTATCCAATCTTCATGATTCTTTCGAGTAATGATCAGTACACCAATCCCACTTGGATGCTCAAGTTTCATTCTCCTACGTTGAAGCATTCGTTTGCAGTAACAGTTTGAATTTTTAGGTTTCATTCTGCTTTCTCCTATATTGACAAATGTAGTTCAAACTCTAAATCATACACGGTTTGGGCTAGCTTCTTGAAACTTGACACAATAAAGTAGTTCTACATTCTATCCCTAAGGTTTGTTTCCTCTTGATGTAGCCTTCAGCACAGACTGGCGAATAACACTTTCAATGAAAGGCGTTGTTAGGCTGCCAAAAAACTAGAGTCTCCTGAAATCTCAACGCATATTTTTTTCCGACCTTCATGATACTTTCAAGTAATGAGCAGTACACCAATCAAACTTGGATGCCCAAGTTTCGTTCTCCTAGGTTGATGAATTCGTTTGCAGGAACAGTTTGAATTTCTAGGTTTCACTCTGTTTTCTCCTATATTGACAGATGCAGCTAGAACTCTAAATCAAACACGGTTTGTGCTAGCTTCTTGAAACTTGACACAATAAAGTAGTTCTACGTTCTATCTCTAAGGTTTGTTTCCTCTTCATGTAGCCTAATGCAGGGACTGGCGAATAACACTTATATTGAAAGGTGTTGACAAACTTTCAAAAAACTAGAGTCTCCTGAAATCTCAACATATATTTTTTCATCCAATCTTCATGATTCTTTCGAGTAATGATCAGTACACCAATCCCACTTGGATGCTCAAGTTTCGTTCTCCTACGTTGAAGCATTCGTTTGCAGGAACAGTTTGAATTTTTAGGTTTCACTCTGTTTTCTCCTATATTGACAGATGCAGATCGAACTCTAAATCAAACACGGTTTGTGCTAGCTTCTTGAAACTTGACAAAATACTGTAGTTCTACGTTCTATCTCTAAGGTTTGTTTCCTCTTGATGTAGCCTAATGCAGGGACTGGCGAATAACACTTTTATTGAAAGGGGTTGCCAAACTTCCCAAAACTAGAGTCTTCTGAAATCTCAACATATATTTTTTTATCCAATCTTCATGATACTTTCGAGTAATGATCAGTACACCAATCCCACTTGAATGCTCAAGTTTCATTCTCCTACGTTGAAGCATTCGTTTGCAGTAACAGTTTGAATTTTTAGGTTTCATTCTGCTTTCTCCTATATTGACAAATGTAGTTCAAACTCTAAATCATACACGGTTTGGGCTAGCTTCTTGAAACTTGACACAATAAAGTAGTTCTACATTCTATCCCTAAGGTTTGTTTCCTCTTGATGTAGCCTTCAGCACAGACTGGCGAATAACACTTTCAATGAAAGGCGTTGTTAGGCTGCCAAAAAACGAGAGTCTCCTGAAATCTCAACGCATATTTTTTTCCGACCTTCATGATACTTTCAAGTAATGAGCAGTACACCAATCAAACTTGGATGCCCAAGTTTCGTTCTCCTAGGTTGATGAATTCGTTTGCAGGAACAGTTTGAATTTCTAGGTTTCACTCTGTTTTCTCCTATATTGACAGATGCAGCTAGAACTCTAAATCAAACACGGTTTGTGCTAGCTTCTTGAAACTTGACACAATAAAGTAGTTCTACGTTCTACCTCTAAGGTTTGTTTCCTCTTCATGTAGCCTAATGCAGGGACTGGCGAATAACACTTATAAAGGTGTTGCCAAACTTTCAAAAAACTAGAGTCTCCTGAAATCTCAACATATATTTTTTCATCCAATCTTCATGATTCTCTCGAGTAATGATCAGTACACCAATCCCACTTGGATGCTCAAGTTTCATTCTCCTACATTGAAGCATTCGTTTGCAGGAACAGTTTGAATTTTTAGGTTTCACTCTGTTTTCTCCTATATTGACAGATGCAGATCGAACTCTAAATCAAACACGGTTTGTGCTAGCTTCTTGAAACTTGACAAAATACTGTAGTTCTACGTTCTATCTCTAAGTTTGTTTCCTCTTGATGTAGCCTAATGCAGGGACTGGCGAATAACACTTTTATTGAAAGGGGTTGCCAAACTTCCCAAAACTAGAGTCTTCTGAAATCTCAACATATATTTTTTTATCCAATCTTCATGATACTTTCGAGTAATGATCAGTACACCAATCCCACTTGAATGCTCAAGTTTCATTCTCCTACGTTGAAGCATTCGTTTGCAGTAACAGTTTGAATTTTAAGGTTTCATTCTGCTTTCTCCTATATTGACAAATGTAGTTCAAACTCTAAATCATACACGGTTTGGCTAGCTTCTTGAAACTTGACACAATAAAGTAGTTCTACATTCTATCCCTAAAGGTTTGTTTCCTCTTGATGTAGCCTTCAGCACAGACTGGCGAATAACACTTTCAATGAAAGGCGTTGTTAGGCTGCTAAAAACTAGAGTCTCCTGAAATCCCAACACATATTTTTTTTCCGACCTTATTGATACTTTCAAGTAATGAGCAGTACACCAATCAAACTTGGATGCCCAAGTTTCGTTCTCCTAGGTTGAAGCATTCTTTTGCAGGAACAGTTTGAATTTTTAGGTTTCACTCTGTTTTGTCCTATATTGACAGATGCAGTTCGAACTCTAAATCAAACACGGTTTGTGCTAGCTTCTTGAAACTTGACAAAATACTGTAGTTCTACGTTCTATCTCTAAGGTTTGTTTCCTCTTGATGTAGCCTAATGCAGGACTGGGGAATAACACTTTTATTGAAAGGGGTTGCAAAAACTTCCCAAAACTAGAGTCTTCTGAAATCTCAACATATATTTTTTTATCCAATCTTCATGATACTTTCGAGTAATGATCAGTACACCAATCAAACTTGGATGCCCAAGTTTCGTTCTCCTAGGTTGATGCATTCGTTTGCAGTAACAGTTTGAATTTCTAGGTTTCACTCTGTTTTCTCCTATATTGACAGATGCAGCTAGAACTCTAAATCAAACACGGTTTGTGCTAGCTTCTTGAAACTTGACACAATAAAGTAGTTCTACGTTCTATCTCTAAGGTTTGTTTCCTCTTGATGTAGCCTAATGCAGGGACTGGCGAATAACACTTATATTGAAAGGGGTTGCCAAACTTTCAAAAACTAGAGTCTCCTGAAATCTCAACATATATTTTTTCATCCAATCTTCATGATACATTGAAGTAATGATCAGTACACCATTCCCACTTGGATGCCGATGTTTTGTTCTTCTAGGTTGAAGCATTCGTTTGCAGGAACAGTTTGAATTTTTAGGTTTCACTCTGTTTTCTCCTATATTGACAGATGCAGTTAGAACTTTAAATCAAACACGGTTTTGTGCTAGCTACTTGAAACATGACACAATAAAGTAGTTCTACGTTCTATCCCTAAGGTTTGAACCTCTTGATGTAGCCTTAAGCAGAGACTGGCGAATAACACATTCAATGAAAGGCGTTGTAAGGCTGCCAAAAAACTACAGTCTCCTGAAATCTCATCATATATTTTTTCTTCCGACCTTCATGATACTTTCAAGTAATGAGCAGTGCACCAATCAAACTTGGATGCCCAAGTTTCGTTCTCCTAGGTTGAAGCATTCGTTTGCAGGAACAGTTTGAATTTTTAGGTTTCACTCTGTTTTGTCCTATATTGACAGATGCAGTTCGAACTCTAAATCAAACACGGTTTGTGCTAGCTTCTTGAAACTTGACAAAATACTGTAGTTCTACGTTCTATCTCTAAGGTTTGTTTCCTCTTGATGTAGCCTAATGCAGGGACTGGCGATTAACACTTTTATTGAAAGGGGTTGCCAAACTTCCCAAAACTAGAGTCTTCTGAAATCTCAACATATATTTTTTTATCCAATCTTCATGATACTTTCGAGTAATGATCAGTACACCAATCCCACTTGGATGCTCAAGTTTCATTCTCCTACGTTGAAGCATTCGTTTGCAGTAACCAGTTTTAATTTTTACGTTTCACTGTTTTCTTCTATATTGACAAATGTAGTTCAAACTCTAAATCATACACGGTTTGGGCTAGCTTCTTGAAACTTGACACAATAAAGTTAGTTCTACATTCTATCCCTAAGGTTTGTTTCCTCTTGATGTAGCCTTCAGCACAGACTGGCGAATAACACTTTCAATGAAAAGGCGTTGTTAGGCTGCCAAAAAACTAGAGTCTCCTGAAATCTCAACACATATTTTTTTCCGACCTTAATGATACTTTCAAGTAATGAGCAGTACACCAATCAAACTTGGATGCCCAAGTTTCGTTCTCCTAGGTTGATGCATTCGTTTGCAGTAACAGTTTGAATTTCTAGGTTTCACTCTGTTTTCTCCTATATTGACAGATGCAGCTAGAACTCTAATCAAACACGGTTTGTGCTAGCTTCTTGAAACTTGACACAATAAAGTAGTTCTACGTTCTATCTCTAAGGTTTGTTTCCTCTTGATGTAGCCTAATGCAGGGACTGGCGAATAACACTTATATTGAAAGGGGTTGCCAAACTTTCAAAAAACTAGAGTCTCCTGAACTCTCAACATATATTTTTTCATCCAATCTTCATGATACATTCAAGTAATGATCAGTACACCATTCCCACTTGGATGCCCAAGTTTTGTTCTTCTAGGTTGAAGCATTCGTTTGCAGGAACAGTTTGAATTTTTAGGTTTCACTCTGTTTTCTCCTATATTGACAGATGCAGTTAGAACTTTAAATCAAACACGGTTTGTGGCTAGCTACTTGAAACATGACACAATAAAGTAGCTCCACGTTCTATCCCTGAGGTTTGTTTCCTCTTGATGTACCCTTAAGCAGAGACTGGCGAATAACACATTAAATGAAAGGCGTTGTTAGGCTGCCAAAAAACTACAGTCTCCTGAAATCACATCATATATTTTCTTCCGACCTTCATGATACTTTCAAGTAATGAGCAGTGCACCAATCAAACTTGGATGCCCAAGTTTCGTTCTCCTAGGTTGAAGCATTCGTTTGCAGGAACAGTTTGAATTTTTAGGTTTCACTCTGTTTTGTCCTATATTGACAGATGCAGTTCGAACTCTAAATCAAACACGGTTTGTGCTAGCTTCTTGAAACTTGACAAAATACTGTAGTTCTACGTTCTATCTCTAAGGTTTGTTTCCTCTTGATGTAGCCTAATGCAGTTACTGGCGAATAACACTTTTTATTGAAAGGGGTTGCCAAACTTCCCAAAACTAGAGTCTTCTGAAATCTCAACATATATTTTTGCATCCAATCTTCATGATACTTTCAAGTAATGATCAGTACACCAATCCCACTTGGATGCTCAAGTTTCATTCTCCTACGTTGAAGCATTCGTTTGCAGTAACAGTTTGAATTTTTAGGTTTCACTGTTTTCTTCTATATTGACAAATGTAGTTCAAACTCTAAATCATACACGGTTTGGGCTAGCTTCTTGAAACTTGACACAATAAAGTAGTTCTACATTCTATCCCTAAGGTTTGTTTCCTCTTGATGTAGCCTTCAGCACAGACTGGCGAATAACACTTTCAATGAAAGGTGTTGTTAGGCTGCCAAAAAACTAGAGTCTCCTGAAATATCAACACATATATTTTTTTCCGACCTTAATGATACTTTCAAGTAATGAGCAGTACACCAATCAAACTTGGATGCCCAAGTTTCGTTCTCCTAGGTTGATGCATTCGTTTGCAGGAACAGTTTGAATTTCTAGGTTTCACTCTGTTTTCTCCTATATTGACAGATGCAGCTAGAACTCTAAATCAAACACGGTTTTGCTAGCTTCTTGAAACTTGACACAAATAAAGTAGTTCTACGTTCTATCTCTAAGGTTTGTTTCCTCTTGATGTAGCCTAATGCAGGGACTGGCGAATAACACTTATATTGAAAGGGGGTTGCCAAACTTTCAAAAAACTAGAGTCTCCTGAAATCTCAACATATATTTTTTCTTCCGACCTTCATGATACTTTCAAGTAATGAGCAGTGCACCAATCAAACTTGGATGCCCAAGTTTCGTTCTCCTAGGTTGAAGCATTCGTTTGCAGGAACAGTTTGAATTTTTAGGTTTCACTCTGTTTTGTCCTATATTGACAGATGCAGTTCGAACTCTAAATCAAACACGGTTTGTGCTAGCTTCTTGAAACTTGACAAAATACTGTAGTTCTACGTTCTATCTCTAAGGTTTGTTTCCTCTTGATGTAGCCTAATGCGTTACTGGCGAATAACACTTTTATTGAAAGGGGTTGCCAAACTTCCCAAAACTAGAGTCTTCTGAAATCTCAACATATATTTTTGCATCCAATCTTCATGATACTTTCAAGTAATGATCAGTACACCAATCCCACTTCGATGCTCAAGTTTCATTCTCCTACGTTGAAGCATTCGTTTGCAGTAACAGTTTGAATTTTTAGGTTTCACTGTTTATCTTCTATATTGACAAATGTAGTTCAAACTCTAAATCATACACGGTTTGCGCTAGCTTCTTGAAACTTGACACAATAAAGTAGTTCTACATTCTATCCCTAAGGTTTGTTTCCTCTTGATGTAGCCTTCAGCACAGACTGGCGAATAACACTTTCAAATGAAAGGTGTTGTTAGGCTGCCAAAAAACTAGAGTCTCCTGAATATCAACACATATTTTTTTCCGACCTTAATGATACTTTCAAGTAATGAGCAGTACACCAAGCAAACTTGGATGCCCAAGTTTCGTTCTCCTAGGTTGATGCATTCGTTTGCAGTTACAGTTTGAATTTCTAGGTTTCACTCTGTTTTCTCCTATATTGACAGATGCAGCTAGAACTCTAAATCAAACACGGTTTGTGCCTAGCTTCTTGAAACTTGACACATTAAAGTAGTTCTACGTTCTATCTCTAAGGTTTGTTTCCTCTTGATGTAGCCTAATGCAGGGACTGGCGAATAACAATTATATTGAAAGGGGATGCCAAACTTTCAAAAAACGAGAGTCTCCTGAAATCTCAACATATATTTTTTCATCCAATCTTCATGATACATTCAAGTAATGATCAGTACACCATTCCCACTTGGACGCCCAAGTTTTGTTCTCTAGGTTGAAGCATTCGTTTGCAGGAACAGTTTGAATTTTTAGGTTTCACCTTGTTTTCTCCTATATTGAAAGATGCAGTTAGAACTTTAAATCCAAACACGGTTTGTGCTAGCTACTTGAAACCTGACACAATAAAGTAGTTCTACGTTCTATCCCTAAGGTTTGTTTCCTCTTGATGTACCCTTAAGCAGAGACTGGCGAATAACACATTCGATGAAAGCGTTGTTAGGCTGCCAAAAAACTACAGTCTCCTGAAATCTCATCATATATTTTTTCTTCCGACCTTCATGATACTTTCAAGTAATGAGCAGTGCACCAATCAAACTTGGAGGCCCAAGTTTCGTTCTCCTAGGTTGAAGCATTCGTTTGCAGGAACAGTTTGAATTTTTAGGTTTCACTCTGTTTTGTCCTATATTGACAGATGCAGTTCGAACTCTAAATCAAACACGGTTTGTGCTAGCTTCTTGAAACTTGACAAAATACTGTAGTTCTACGTTCTATCTCTAAGGTTTGTTTCCTCTTGATGTAGCCTAATGCAGTTACTGGCGAATAACACTTTTATTGAAAGGGGTTGCCAAACTTCCAAAAACTAGAGTCTTCTGAAATCTCAACATATATTTTTGCATCCAATCTTCATGATACTTTCAAGTAATGATCAGAACACCAATCCCACTTGGATGCTCAAGTTTCATTCTCCTACGTTGAAGCATTCGTTTGCAGTAACAGTTTGAATTTTTAGGTTTCACTGTTTTCTTCTATATTGACAAATGTAGTTCAAACTCTAAATCATACACGGTTTGGGCTAGCTTCTTGAAACTTGACACAATAAAGTAGTTCTACATTCTATCCCTAAGGTTTGTTTCCTCTTGATGTAGACTTCAGCACAGACTGGCGAATAACACTTTCAATGAAAGGCGTTGTTAGGCTGCCAAAAAACTAGAGTCTCCTGAAATCTCAACACATATTTTTTCCCGAACTTAATGATACTTTCAAGTAATGAGCAGTACACCAAGCAAACTTGGATGCCCAAGTTTCGTTCTCCTAGGTTGATGCATTTGTTTGCAGTAACAGTTTGAATTTCTAGGTTTCACTCTGTTTTCTCCTATATTGACAGATGCAGCTAGAACTCTAAATCAAACACGGTTTGTGCTAGTTTCTTGAAACTTGACACAATAAAGTAGTTCTACGTTCTATCTCTAAGGTTTGTTTCCTCTTGATGTAGCCTAATGCAGGGACTGGCGAATAACACTTATATTGAAAGGGGTTGCCAAACTTTCAAAAAACGAGAGTCTCCTGAAATCTCAACATATATTTTTTCATCCAATCTTCATGATACATTCAAGTAATGATCAGTACACCATTCCCACTTGGACGCCCAAGTTTTGTTCTTCTAGGTTGAAGCATTCGTTTGCAGGAACAGTTTGAATTTTTAGGTTTCACTCTGTTTTCTCCTATATTGACAGATGCAGTTAGAACTTTAAATCAAACACGGTTTGTGCTAGCTACTTGAAACATGACACAATAAAGTAGTTCTACGTTCTATCTCTAAGGTTTGTTTCCTCTTGATGTAGCCTTAAGCAGAGACTGGCGAATAACACATTCAATGAAAGGCGTTGTTAGGCTGCCAAAAAACTACAGTCTCCTGAAATCTCATCATATATTTTTTCTTCCGACCTTCATGATACTTTCAAGTAATGAGCAGTGCACCAATCAAACTTGGATGCCCAAGTTTCGTTCTCCTAGGTTGAAGCATTCGTTTGCAGGAACAGTTTGAATTTTTAGGTTTCACTCTGTTTTGTCCTATATTGACAGATGCAGTTCGAACTCTAAATCAAACACGGTTTGTGCTAGCTTCTTGAAACTTGACAAAATACTGTAGTTCTACGTTCTATCTCTAAGGTTTGTTTCCTCTTGATGTAGCCTAATGCAGTTACTGGCGAATAACACTTTTATTGAAAGGGGTTGCCAAACTTCCAAAAACTAGAGTCTTCTGAAATCTCAACATATATTTTTGCATCCAATCTTCATGATACTTTCAAGTAATGATCAGAACACCAATCCCACTTGGATGCTCAAGTTTCATTCTCCTACGTTGAAGCATTCGTTTGCAGTAACAGTTTGAATTTTTAGGTTTCACTGTTTTCTTCTATATTGACAAATGTAGTTCAAACTCTAAATCATACACGGTTTGGGCTAGCTTCTTGAAACTTGACACAATAAAGTAGTTCTACATTCTATCCCTAAGGTTTGTTTCCTCTTGATGTAGACTTCAGCACAGACTGGCGAATAACACTTTCAATGAAAGGCGTTGTTAGGCTGCCAAAAAACTAGAGTCTCCTGAAATCTCAACACATATTTTTTCCCGAACTTAATGATACTTTCAAGTAATGAGCAGTACACCAAGCAAACTTGGATGCCCAAGTTTCGTTCTCCTAGGTTGAGGCATTCGTTTGCAGTAACAGTTTGAATTTCTAGGTTTCACTCTGTTTTCTCCTATATTGACAGATGCAGCTAGAACTCTAAATCAAACACGGTTTGTGCTAGTTTCTTGAAACTTGACACAATAAAGTAGTTCTACGTTCTATCTCTAAGGTTTGTTTCCTCTTGATGTAGCCTAATGCAGGGACTGGCGAATAACACTTATATTGAAAGGGGTTGCCAAACTTTCAAAAAACGAGAGTCTCCTGAAATCTCAACATATATTTTTTCATCCAATCTTCATGATACATTCAAGTAATGATCAGTACACCATTCCCACTTGGACGCCCAAGTTTTGTTCTTCTAGGTTGAAGCATTCGTTTGCAGGAACAGTTTGAATTTTTAGGTTTCACTCTGTTTTCTCCTATATTGACAGATGCAGTTAGAACTTTAAATCAAACACGGTTTGTGCTAGCTACTTGAAACATGACACAATAAAGTAGTTCTACGTTCTATCTCTAAGGTTTGTTTCCTCTTGATGTAGCCTTAAGCAGAGACTGGCGAATAACACATTCAATGAAAGGCGTTGTTAGGCTGCCAAAAAACTACAGTCTCCTGAAATCTCATCATATATTTTTTCTTCCGACCTTCATGATACTTTCAAGTAATGAGCAGTGCACCAATCAAACTTGGATGCCCAAGTTTCGTTCTCCTAGGTTGAAGCATTCGTTTGCAGGAACAGTTTGAATTTTTAGGTTTCACTCTGTTTTGTCCTATATTGACAGATGCAGTTCGAACTCTAAATCAAACACGGTTTGTGCTAGCTTCTTGAAACTTGACAAAATACTGTAGTTCTACGTTCTATCTCTAAGGTTTGTTTCCTCTTGATGTAGCCTAATGCAGGGACTGGCGAATAACACTTTTATTGAAAGGGATTGCCAAACTTCTCAAAACTAGAGTCTTCTGAAATCTCAACATATATTTTTTATCCAATCTTCATGATACTTTCGAGTAATGATCAGTACACCAATCCCACTTGGATGCTCAAGTTTCCTTCTCCTACGTTGAAGCATTCGTTTGCATTAACAGTTTTAATTTTTAGGTTTCACTGTTTTCTCCTATATTGACAAATGTAGTTCAAACTCTAAATCATACACGGTTTGGGCTAGCTTCTTGAAACTTGACACAATAAAGTAGTTCTACATTCTATCCCTAAGGTTTGTTTCCTCTTGATGTAGCCTTCAGCACAGACTGGCGAATAACACTTTCAATGAAAGGCGTTGTTTGGCTGCCAAAAAACTAGAGTCTCCTGAAATCTCAACACATATTTTTTTCCGACCTTAATGATACTTTCAAGTAATGAGCAGTACACCAATCAAACTTGGATGCCCAAGTTTCGTTCTCCTAGGTTGATGCATTCGTTTGCAGGAACAGTTTGAATTTCTAGGTTTCACTCTGTTTTCTCCTATATTGACAGATGCAGCTAGAACTCTAAATCAAACACGGTTTGTGCTAGCTTCTTGAAACTTGACACAATAAAGTAGTTCTACGTTCTATCTCTAAGGTTTGTTTCCTCTTGATGTAGCCTAATGCAGGGACTGGCGAATAACACTTATATTGAAAGGGGTTGCCAAACTTTCAAAAAACTAGAGTCTCCTGAAATCTCAACATATATTTTTTCATCCAATCTTCATGATACATTCAAGTAATGATCAGTACACCATTCCCACTTGGATGCCCAAGTTTTGTTCTTCTAGGTTGAAGCATTCGTTTGCAGGAACAGTTTGAATTTTTAGGTTTCACCTTGTTTTCTCCTATATTGACAGATGCAGTTAGAACTTTAAATCAAACACGGTTTGTGCTAGCTACTTGAAACATGACACAATAAAGTAGTTCTACGTTCTATCCCTAAGGTTTGTTTCCTCTTGATGTACCCTTAAGCAGAGACTGGCGAATAACACATTCGATGAAAGGCGTTGTTAGGCTGCCAAAAAACTACAGTCTCCTGAAATCTCATCATATATTTTTTCTTCCGACCTTCATGATACTTTCAAGTAATGAGCAGTGCACCAATCAAACTTGGATGCCCAAGTTTCGTTCTCCTAGGTTGAAGCATTCGTTTGCAGGAACAGTTTGAATTTTTAGGTTTCACTCTGTTTTGTCCTATATTGACAGATGCCGTTCGAACTCTAAATCAAACACGGTTTGTGCTAGCTTCTTGAAACTTGACAAAATACTGTAGTTCTACGTTCTATCTCTAAGGTTTGTTTCCTCTTGATGTAGCCTAATGCAGTTACTGGCGAATAACACTTTTATTGAAAGGGGTTGCCAAACTTCCAAAAACTAGAGTCTTCTGAAATCTCAACATATATTTTTGCATCCAATCTTCATGATACTTTCAAGTAATGATCAGAACACCAATCCCACTTGGATGCTCAAGTTTCATTCTCCTACGTTGAAGCATTCGTTTGCAGTAACAGTTTGAATTTTTAGGTTTCACTGTTTTCTTCTATATTGACAAATGTAGTTCAAACTCTAAATCATACACGGTTTGGGCTAGCTTCTTGAAACTTGACACAATAAAGTAGTTCTACATTCTATCCCTAAGGTTTGTTTCCTCTTGATGTAGACTTCAGCACAGACTGGCGAATAACACTGTCAATGAAAGGCGTTGTTAGGCTGCCAAAAAACTAGAGTCTCCTGAAATCTCAACACATATTTTTTCCCGAACTTAATGATACTTTCAAGTAATGAGCAGTACACCAAGCAAACTTGGATGCCCAAGTTTCGTTCTCCTAGGTTGATGCATTCGTTTGCAGTAACAGTTTGAATTTCTAGGTTTCACTCTGTTTTCTCCTATATTGACAGATGCAGCTAGAACTCTAAATCAAACACGGTTTGTGCTAGTTTCTTGAAACTTGACACAATAAAGTAGTTCTACGTTCTATCTCTAAGGTTTGTTTCCTCTTGATGTAGCCTAATGCAGGGACTGGCGAATAACACTTATATTGAAAGGGGTTGCCAAACTTTCAAAAAACGAGAGTCTCCTGAAATCTCAACATATATTTTTTCATCCAATCTTCATGATACATTCAAGTAATGATCAGTACACCATTCCCACTTGGACGCCCAAGTTTTGTTCTTCTAGGTTGAAGCATTCGTTTGCAGGAACAGTTTGAATTTTTAGGTTTCACTCTGTTTTCTCCTATATTGACAGATGCAGTTAGAACTTTAAATCAAACACGGTTTGTGCTAGCTACTTGAAACATGACACAATAAAGTAGTTCTACGTTCTATCTCTAAGGTTTGTTTCCTCTTGATGTAGCCTTAAGCAGAGACTGGCGAATAACACATTCAATGAAAGGCGTTGTTAGGCTGCCAAAAAACTACAGTCTCCTGAAATCTCATCATATATTTTTTCTTCCGACCTTCATGATACTTTCAAGTAATGAGCAGTGCACCAATCAAACTTGGATGCCCAAGTTTCGTTCTCCTAGGTTGAAGCATTCGTTTGCAGGAACAGTTTGAATTTTTAGGTTTCACTCTGTTTTGTCCTATATTGACAGATGCAGTTCGAACTCTAAATCAAACAGGGTTTGTGCTAGCTTCTTGAAACTTGACAAAATACTGTAGTTCTACGTTCTATCTCTAAGGTTTGTTTCCTCTTGATGTAGCCTAATGCAGGGACTGGCGAATAACACTTTTATTGAAATGGGTTGCCAAACTTCCCAAAACTAGAGTCTTCTGAAATCTCAACATATATTTTTTTATCCAATCTTCATGATACTTTTGAGTAATGATCAGTACACCAATCCCACTTGGATGCTCAAGTTTCATTCTCCTACGTTGAAGCATTCGTTTGCAGTAACAGTTTGAATTTTTAGGTTTCATTCTGCTTTCTCCTATATTGACAAATGTAGTTCAAACTCTAAATCATACACGGTTTGGGCTAGCTTCTTGAAACTTGACACAATAAAGTAGTTCTACATTCTATCCCTAAGGTTTGTTTCCTCTTGATGTACCCTTAAAGAGAGACTGGCGAATAACACATTAAATGAAAGGCGTTGTTAGGCTGCCAAAAAACTACAGTCTCCTGAAATCTCATCATATATTTTCTTCCGACCTTCATGATACTTTCAAGTAATGAGCAGTGCACCAATCAAACTTGGATGCCCAAGTTTCGTTCTCCTAGGTTGAAGCATTCGTTTGCAGGAACAGTTTGAATTTTTAGGTTTCACTCTGTTTTGTCCTATATTGACAGATGCAGTTCGAACTCTAAATCAAACACGGTTTGTGCTAGCTTCTTGAAACTTGACAAAATACTGTAGTTCTACGTTCTATCTCTAAGGTTTGTTTCCTCTTGATGTAGCCTAATGCAGTTACTGGCGAATAACACTTTTATTGAAAGGGGTTGCCAAACTTCCAAAAACTAGAGTCTTCTGAAATCTCAACATATATTTTTGCATCCAATCTTCATGATACTTTCAAGTAATGATCAGAACACCAATCCCACTTGGATGCTCAAGTTTCATTCTCCTACGTTGAAGCATTCGTTTGCAGTAACAGTTTGAATTTTAGGTTTCACTGTTTTCTTCTATATTGACAAATGTAGTTCAAACTCTAAATCATACACGGTTTGGGCTAGCTTCTTGAAACTTGACACAATAAAGTAGTTCTACATTCTATCCCTAAGGTTTGTTTCCTCTTGATGTAGACTTCAGCACAGACTGGCGAATAACACTTTCAATGAAAGGCGTTGTTAGGCTGCCAAAAAACTAGAGTCTCCTGAAATCTCAACACATATTTTTTCCCGAACTTAATGATACTTTCAAGTAATGAGCAGTACACCAAGCAAACTTGGATGCCCAAGTTTCGTTCTCCTAGGTTGATGCATTCGTTTGCAGTAACAGTTTGAATTTCTAGGTTTCATTCTGTTTTCTCCTATATTGACAGATGCAGCTAGAACTCTAAATCAAACACGGTTTGTGCTAGTTTCTTGAAACTTGACACAATAAAGTAGTTCTACGTTCTATCTCTAAGGTTTGTTTCCTCTTGATGTAGCCTAATGCAGGGACTGGCGAATAACACTTATATTGAAAGGGGTTGCCAAACTTTCAAAAAACGAGAGTCTCCTGAAATCTCAACATATATTTTTTCATCCAATCTTCATGATACATTCAAGTAATGATCAGTACACCATTCCCACTTGGACGCCCAAGTTTTGTTCTTCTAGGTTGAAGCATTCGTTTGCAGGAACAGTTTGAATTTTTAGGTTTCACTCTGTTTTCTACTATATTGACAGATGCAGTTAGAACTTTAAATCAAACACGGTTTGTGCTAGCTACTTGAAACATGACACAATAAAGTAGTTCTACGTTCTATCTCTAAGGTTTGTTTCCTCTTGATGTAGCCTTAAGCAGAGACTGGCGAATAACACATTCAATGAAAGGCGTTGTTAGGCTGCCAAAAAACTACAGTCTCCTGAAATCTCATCATATATTTTTTCTTCCGACCTTCATGATACTTTCAAGTAATGAGCAGTGCACCAATCAAACTTGGATGCCCAAGTTTCGTTCTCCTAGGTTGAAGCATTCGTTTGCAGGAACAGTTTGAATTTTTAGGTTTCACTCTGTTTTGTCCTATATTGACAGATGCAGTTCGAACTCTAAATCAAACACGGTTTGTGCTAGCTTCTTGAAACTTGACAAAATACTGTAGTTCTACGTTCTATCTCTAAGGTTTGTTTCCTCTTGATGTAGCCTAATGCAGGGACTGGCGAATAACACTTTTATTGAAAGGGATTGCCAAACTTCTCAAAACTAGAGTCTTCTGAAATCTCAACATATATTTTTTATCCAATCTTCATGATACTTTCGAGTAATGATCAGTACACCAATCCCACTTGGATGCTCAAGTTTCCTTCTCCTACGTTGAAGCATTCGTTTGCATTAACAGTTTTAATTTTTAGGTTTCACTGTTTTCTCCTATATTGACAAATGTAGTTCAAACTCTAAATCATACACGGTTTGGGCTAGCTTCTTGAAACTTGACACAATAAAGTAGTTCTACATTCTATCCCTAAGGTTTGTTTCCTCTTGATGTAGCCTTCAGCACAGACTGGCGAATAACACTTTCAATGAAAGGCGTTGTTTGGCTGCCAAAAAACTAGAGTCTCCTGAAATCTCAACACATATTTTTTTCCGACCTTAATGATACTTTCAAGTAATGAGCAGTACACCAATCAAACTTGGATGCCCAAGTTTCGTTCTCCTAGGTTGATGCATTCGTTTGCAGGAACAGTTTGAATTTCTAGGTTTCACTCTGTTTTCTCCTATATTGACAGATGCAGCTAGAACTCTAAATCAAACACGGTTTGTGCTAGCTTCTTGAAACTTGACACAATAAAGTAGTTCTACGTTCTATCTCTAAGGTTTGTTTCCTCTTGATGTAGCCTAATGCAGGGACTGGCGAATAACACTTATATTGAAAGGGGTTGCCAAACTTTCAAAAAACTAGAGTCTCCTGAAATCTCAACATATATTTTTTCATCCAATCTTCATGATACATTCAAGTAATGATCAGTACACCATTCCCACTTGGATGCCCAAGTTTTGTTCTTCTAGGTTGAAGCATTCGTTTGCAGGAACAATTTGAATTTTTAGGTTTCACTCTGTTTTCTCCTATATTGACAGATGCAGTTAGAACTTTAAATCAAACACGGTTTGTGCTAGCTACTTGAAACATGACACAATAAAGTAGTTCTACGTTCTATCCCTAAGGTTTGTTTCCTCTTGATGTACCCTTAAGCAGAGACTGGCGAATAACACATTCAATGAAAGGCGTTGTTAGGCTGCCAAAAAACTACAGTCTCCTGAAATCTCATCATATATTTTTTCTTCCGACCTTCATGATACTTTCAAGTAATGAGCAGTGCACCAATCAAACTTGGATGCCCAAGTTTCGTTCTCCTAGGTTGAAGCATTCGTTTGCAGGAACAGTTTGAATTTTTAGGTTTCACTCTGTTTTGTCCTATATTGACAGATGCCGTTCGAACTCTAAATCAAACACGGTTTGTGCTAGCTTCTTGAAACTTGACAAAATACTGTAGTTCTACGTTCTATCTCTAAGGTTTGTTTCCTCTTGATGTAGCCTAATGCAGTTACTGGCGAATAACACTTTTATTGAAAGGGGTTGCCAAACTTCCAAAAACTAGAGTCTTCTGAAATCTCAACATATATTTTTGCATCCAATCTTCATGATACTTTCAAGTAATGATCAGTACACCAATCCCACTTGGATGCTCAAGTTTCATTCTCCTACGTTGAAGCATTCGTTTGCAGTAACAGTTTGAATTTTTAGGTTTCACTGTTTTCTTCTATATTGACAAAGGTAGTTCAAACTCTAAATCATACACGGTTTGGGCTAGCTTCTTGAAACTTGACACAATAAAGTAGTTCTACATTCTATCCCTAAGGTTTGTTTCCTCTTGATGTAGCCTTCAGCACAGACTGGCGAATAACACTTTCAATGAAAGGTGTTGTTAGGCTGCCAAAAAACTAGAGTCTCCTGAAATATCAACACATATTTTTTTCCGACCTTAATGATACTTTCAAGTAATGAGCAGTACACCAAGCAAACTTGGATGCCCAAGTTTCGTTCTCCTAGGTTGATGCATTCGTTTGCAGTTACAGTTTGAATTTCTAGGTTTCACTCTGTTTTCTCCTATATTGACAGATGCAGCTAGAACTCTAAATCAAACACGGTTTGTGCTAGCTTCTTGAAACTTGACACAATAAAGTAGTTCGACGTTCTATCTCTAAGGTTTGTTTCCTCTTGATGTAGCCTAATGCAGGGACTGGCGAATAACACTTATATTGAAAGGGGTTGCCAAACTTTCAAAAAACTAGAGTCTCCTGAAATCTCAACATATATTTTTTCATCCAATCTTCATGATACATTCAAGTAATGATCAGTACACCATTCCCACTTGGATGCCCAAGTTTTGTTCTTCTAGGTTGAAGCATTCGTTTGCAGGAACAATTTGAATTTTTAGGTTTCACTCTGTTTTCTCCTATATTGACAGATGCAGTTAGAACTTTAAATCAAACACGGTTTGTGCTAGCTACTTGAAACATGACACAATAAAGTAGTTCTACGTTCTATCCCTAAGGTTTGTTTCCTCTTGATGTACCCTTAAGCAGAGACTGGCGAATAACACATTCAATGAAAGGCGTTGTTAGGCTGCCAAAAAACTACAGTCTCCTGAAATCTCATCATATATTTTTTCTTCCGACCTTCATGATACTTTCAAGTAATGAGCAGTGCACCAATCAAACTTGGATGCCCAAGTTTCGTTCTCCTAGGTTGAAGCATTCGTTTGCAGGAACAGTTTGAATTTTTAGGTTTCACTCTGTTTTGTCCTATATTGACAGATGCAGTTCGAACTCTAAATCAAACAGGGTTTGTGCTAGCTTCTTGAAACTTGACAAAATACTGTAGTTCTACGTTCTATCTCTAAGGTTTGTTTCCTCTTGATGTAGCCTAATGCAGGGACTGGCGAATAACACTTTTATTGAAATGGGTTGCCAAACTTCCCAAAACTAGAGTCTTCTGAAATCTCAACATATATTTTTTTATCCAATCTTCATGATACTTTTGAGTAATGATCAGTACACCAATCCCACTTGGATGCTCAAGTTTCATTCTCCTACGTTGAAGCATTCGTTTGCAGTAACAGTTTGAATTTTTAGGTTTCATTCTGCTTTCTCCTATATTGACAAATGTAGTTCAAACTCTAAATCATACACGGTTTGGGCTAGCTTCTTGAAACTTGACACAATAAAGTAGTTCTACATTCTATCCCTAAGGTTTGTTTCCTCTTGATGTACCCTTAAGCAGAGACTGGCGAATAACACATTAAATGAAAGGCGTTGTTAGGCTGCCAAAAAACTACAGTCTCCTGAAATCTCATCATATATTTTCTTCCGACCTTCATGATACTTTCAAGTAATGAGCAGTGCACCAATCAAACTTGGATGCCCAAGTTTCGTTCTCCTAGGTTGAAGCATTCGTTTGCAGGAACAGTTTGAATTTTTAGGTTTCACTCTGTTTTGTCCTATATTGACAGATGCAGTTCGAACTCTAAATCAAACACGGTTTGTGCTAGCTTCTTGAAACTTGACAAAATACTGTAGTTCTACGTTCTATCTCTAAGGTTTGTTTCCTCTTGATGTAGCCTAATGCAGTTACTGGCGAATAACACTTTTATTGAAAGGGGTTGCCAAACTTCCAAAAACTAGAGTCTTCTGAAATCTCAACATATATTTTTGCATCCAATCTTCATGATACTTTCAAGTAATGATCAGAACACCAATCCCACTTGGATGCTCAAGTTTCATTCTCCTACGTTGAAGCATTCGTTTGCAGTAACAGTTTGAATTTTAGGTTTCACTGTTTTCTTCTATATTGACAAATGTAGTTCAAACTCTAAATCATACACGGTTTGGGCTAGCTTCTTGAAACTTGACACAATAAAGTAGTTCTACATTCTATCCCTAAGGTTTGTTTCCTCTTGATGTAGACTTCAGCACAGACTGGCGAATAACACTTTCAATGAAAGGCGTTGTTAGGCTGCCAAAAAACTAGAGTCTCCTGAAATCTCAACACATATTTTTTCCCGAACTTAATGATACTTTCAAGTAATGAGCAGTACACCAAGCAAACTTGGATGCCCAAGTTTCGTTCTCCTAGGTTGATGCATTCGTTTGCAGTAACAGTTTGAATTTCTAGGTTTCATTCTGTTTTCTCCTATATTGACAGATGCAGCTAGAACTCTAAATCAAACACGGTTTGTGCTAGTTTCTTGAAACTTGACACAATAAAGTAGTTCTACGTTCTATCTCTAAGGTTTGTTTCGTCTTGATGTAGCCTAATGCAGGGACTGGCGAATAACACTTATATTGAAAGGGGTTGCCAAACTTTCAAAAAACGAGAGTCTCCTGAAATCTCAACATATATTTTTTCATCCAATCTTCATGATACATTCAAGTAATGATCAGTACACCATTCCCACTTGGACGCCCAAGTTTTGTTCTTCTAGGTTGAAGCATTCGTTTGCAGGAACAGTTTGAATTTTTAGGTTTCACTCTGTTTTCTCCTATATTGACAGATGCAGTTAGAACTTTAAATCAAACACGGTTTGTGCTAGCTACTTGAAACATGACACAATAAAGTAGTTCTACGTTCTATCTCTAAGGTTTGTTTCCTCTTGATGTAGCCTTAAGCAGAGACTGGCGAATAACACATTCAATGAAAGGCGTTGTTAGGCTGCCAAAAAACTACAGTCTCCTGAAATCTCATCATATATTTTTTCTTCCGACCTTCATGATACTTTCAAGTAATGAGCAGTGCACCAATCAAACTTGGATGCCCAAGTTTCGTTCTCCTAGGTTGAAGCATTCGTTTGCAGGAACAGTTTGAATTTTTAGGTTTCACTCTGTTTTGTCCTATATTGACAGATGCAGTTCGAACACTAAATCAAACACGGTTTGTGCTAGCTTCTTGAAACTTGACAAAATACTGTAGTTCTACGTTCTATCTCTAAGGTTTGTTTCCTCTTGATGTAGCCTAATGCAGGGACTGGCGAATAACACTTTTATTGAAAGGGATTGCCAAACTTCCCAAAACTAGAGTCTTCTGAAATCTCAACATATTTTTTTATCCAATCTTCATAATACTTTCGAGTAATGATCAGTACACCAATCCCACTTGGATGCTCAAGTTTCCTTCTCCTACGTTGAAGCATTCGTTTGCATTAACAGTTTTAATTTTTAGGTTTCACTGTTTTCTCCTATATTGACAAATGTAGTTCAAACTCTAAATCATACACGGTTTGGGCTAGCTTCTTGAAACTTGACACAATAAAGTAGTTCTACATTCTATCCCTAAGGTTTGTTTCCTCTTGATGTAGCCTTCAGCACAGACTGGCGAATAACACTTTCAATGAAAGGCGTTGTTTGGCTGCCAAAAAACTAGAGTCTCCTGAAATCTCAACACATATTTTTTTCCGACCTTAATGATACTTTCAAGTAATGAGCAGTACACCAATCAAACTTGGATGCCCAAGTTTCGTTCTCCTAGGTTGATGCATTCGTTTGCAGGAACAGTTTGAATTTCTAGGTTTCACTCTGTTTTCTCCTATATTGACAGATGCAGCTAGAACTCTAAATCAAACACGGTTTGTGCTAGCTTCTTGAAACTTGACACAATAAAGTAGTTCTACGTTCTATCTCTAAGGTTTGTTTCCTCTTGATGTAGCCTAATGCAGGGACTGGCGAATAACACTTATATTGAAAGGTGTTGCCAAACTTTCAAAAAACTAGAGTCTCCTGAAATCTCAACATATATTTTTTCATCCAATCTTCATGATACATTCAAGTAATCATCAGTACACCATTCCCACTTGGATGCCCAAGTTTTGTTCTTCTAGGTTGAAGCATTCGTTTGCAGGAACAATTTTAATTTTTAGGTTTCACTCTGTTATCTCCTATATTGACAGATGCAGTTAGAACTTTAAATCAAACACGGTTTGTGCTAGCTACTTGAAACATGACACAATAAAGTAGTTCTACGTTCTATCCCTAAGGTTTGTTTCCTCTTGATGTACCCTTAAGCAGAGACTGGCGAATAACACATTCAATGAAAGGCGTTGTTAGGCTGCCAAAAAACTACAGTCTCCTGAAATCTCATCATATATTTTTTCTTCCGACCTTCATGATACTTTCAAGTAATGAGCAGTGCACCAATCAAACTTGGATGCCCAAGTTTCGTTCTCCTAGGTTGAAGCATTCGTTTGCAGGAACAGTTTGAATTTTTAGGTTTCACTCTGTTTTGTCCTATATTGACAGATGCAGTTCGAACTCTAAATCAAACACGGTTTGTGCTAGCTTCTTGAAACTTGACAAAATACTGTAGTTCTACGTTCTATCTCTAAGGTTTGTTTCCTCTTGATGTAGCCTAATGCAGTTACTGGCGAATAACACTTTTATTGAAAGGGGTTGCCAAACTTCCAAAAACTAGAGTCTTCTGAAATCTCAACATATATTTTTGCATCCAATCTTCATGATACTTTCAAGTAATGATCAGTACACCAATCCCACTTGGATGCTCAAGTTTCATTCTCCTACGTTGAAGCATTCGTTTGCAGTAACAGTTTGAATTTTTAGGTTTCACTGTTTTCTTCTATATTGACAAAGGTAGTTCAAACTCTAAATCATACACGGTTTGGGCTAGCTTCTTGAAACTTGACACAATAAAGTAGTTCTACATTCTATCATTAAGGTTTGTTTCCTCTTGATGTAGCCTTCAGCACAGACTGGCGAATAACACTTTCAATGAAAGGTGTTGTTAGGCTGCCAAAAAACTAGAGTCTCCTGAAATATCAACACATATTTTTTTCCGACCTTAATGATACTTTCAAGTAATGAGCAGTACACCAAGCAAACTTGGATGCCCAAGTTTCGTTCTCCTAGGTTGATGCATTCGTTTGCAGTTACAGTTTGAATTTCTAGGTTTCACTCTGTTTTCTCCTATATTGACAGATGCAGCTAGAACTCTAAATCAAACACGGTTTGTGCTAGCTTCTTGAAACTTGACACAATAAAGTAGTTCGACGTTCTATCTCTAAGGTTTGTTTCCTCTTGATGTAGCCTAATGCAGGGACTGGCGAATAACACTTATATTGAAAGGGGTTGCCAAACTTTCAAAAAACTAGAGTCTCCTGAAATCTCAACATATATTTTTTCATCCAATCTTCATGATACATTCAAGTAATGATCAGTACACCATTCCCACTTGGATGCCCAAGTTTTGTTCTTCTAGGTTGAAGCATTCGTTTGCAGGAACAATTTGAATTTTTAGGTTTCACTCTGTTTTCTCCTATATTGACAGATGCAGTTAGAACTTTAAATCAAACACGGTTTGTGCTAGCTACTTGAAACATGACACAATAAAGTAGTTCTACGTTCTATCCTTAAGGTTTGTTTCCTCTTGATGTACCCTTAAGCAGAGACTGGCGAATAACACATTCAATGAAAGGCGTTGTTAGGCTGCCAAAAAACTACAGTCTCCTGAAATCTCATCATATATTTTTTCTTCCGACCTTCATGATACTTTCAAGTAATGAGCAGTGCACCAATCAAACTTGGATGCCCAAGTTTCGTTCTCCTAGGTTGAAGCATTCGTTTGCAGGAACAGTTTGAATTTTTAGGTTTCTCTCTGTTTTGTCCTATATTGACAGATGCAGTTCGAACTCTAAATCAAACACGGTTTGTGCTAGCTTCTAGAAACTTGACAAAATACTGTAGTTCTACGTTCTATCTCTAAGGTTTGTTTCCTCTTGATGTAGCCTAATGCAGGGACTGGCGAATAACACTTTTATTGAAATGGGTTGCCAAACTTCCCAAAACTAGAGTCTTCTGAAATCTCAACATATATTTTTTTATCCAATCTTCATGATACTTTTGAGTAATGATCAGTACACCAATCCCACTTGGATGCTCAAGTTTCATTCTCCTACGTTGAAGCATTCGTTTGCAGTAACAGTTTGAATTTTTAGGTTTCATTCTGCTTTCTCCTATATTGACAAATGTAGTTCAAACTCTAAATCATACACGGTTTGGGCTAGCTTCTTGAAACTTGACACAATAAAGTAGTTCTACATTCTATCCCTAAGGTTTGTTTCCTCTTGATGTACCCTTAAGCAGAGACTGGCGAATAACACATTAAATGAAAGGCGTTGTTAGGCTGCCAAAAAACTACAGTCTCCTGAAATCTCATCATATATTTTCTTCCGACCTTCATGATACTTTCAAGTAATGAGCAGTGCACCAATCAAACTTGGATGCCCAAGTTTCGTTCTCCTAGGTTGAAGCATTCGTTTGCAGGAACAGTTTGAATTTTTAGGTTTCACTCTGTTTTGTCCTATATTGACAGATGCAGTTCGAACTCTAAATCAAACACGGTTTGTGCTAGCTTCTTGAAACTTGACAAAATACTGTAGTTCTACGTTCTATCTCTAAGGTTTGTTTCCTCTTGATGTAGCCTAATGCAGTTACTGGCGAATAACACTTTTATTGAAAGGGGTTGCCAAACTTCCAAAAACTAGAGTCTTCTGAAATCTCAACATATATTTTTGCATCCAATCTTCATGATACTTTCAAGTAATGATCAGTACACCAATCCCACTTGGATGCTCAAGTTTCATTCTCCTACGTTGAAGCATTCGTTTGCAGTAACAGTTTGAATTTTTAGGTTTCACTGTTTTCTTCTATATTGACAAAGGTAGTTCAAACTCTAAATCATACACGGTTTGGGCTAGCTTCTTGAAACTTGACACAATAAAGTAGTTCTACATTCTATCCCTAAGGTTTGTTTCCTCATGATGTAGTCTTCAGCACAGACTGGCGAATAACACTTTCAATGAAAGGTGTTGTTAGGCTGCCAAAAAACTAGAGTCTCCTGAAATATCAACACATATTTTTTTTCCGACCTTAATGATACTTTCAAGTAATGAGCAGTACACCAAGCAAACTTGGATGCCCAAGTTTCGTTCTCCTAGGTTGATGCATTCGTTTGCAGTTACAGTTTGAATTTCTAGGTTTCACTCTGTTTTCTCCTATATTGACAGATGCAGCTAGAACTCTAAATCAAACACGGTTTGTGCTAGCTTCTTGAAACTTGACACAATAAAGTAGTTCTACGTTCTATCTCTAAGGTTTGTTTCCTCTTGATGTAGCCTAATGCAGGGACTGGCGAATAACACTTATATTGAAAGGGGTTGCCAAACTTTCAAAAAACGAGAGTCTCCTGAAATCTCAACATATATTTTTTCATCCAATCTTCATGATACATTCAAGTAATGATCAGTACACCATTCCCACTAGGACGCCCAAGTTTGTTCTTCTAGGTTGAAGCATTCGTTTGCAGGAACAGTTTGAATTTTTAGGTTTCACTCTGTTTTCTCCTATATTGACAGATGCAGTTAGAACTTTAAATCAAACACGGTTTGTGCTAGCTACTTGAAACATGACACAATAAAGTAGTTCTACGTTCTATCCCTAAGGTTTGTTTCCTCTTGATGTAGCCTTAAGCAGAGACTGGCGAATAACTCATTCACTGAAAGGCGTTGTTAGGGTGCCAAAAAACTACAGTCTCCTGAAATCTCATCATATATTTTTTCTTCCGACCTTCATGATACTTTCAAGTAATGAGCAGTGCACCAATCAAACTTGGATGCCCAAGTTTCGTTCTCCTAGGTTGAAGCATTCGTTTGCAGGAACAGTTTGAATTTTTAGGTTTCACTCTGTTTTGTCCTATATTGACAGATGCAGTTCGAACTCTAAATCAAACACGGTTTGTGCTAGCTTCTTGAAACTTGACAAAATACTGTAGTTCTACGTTCTATCTCTAAGGTTTGTTTCCTCTTGATGTAGCCTAATGCAGTTACTGGCGAATAACACTTTTATTGAAAGGGGTTGCCAAACTTCCAAAAACTAGAGTCTTCTGAAATCTCAACATATATTTTTGCATCCAATCTTCATGATACTTTCAAGTAATGATCAGAACACCAATCCCACTTGGATGCTCAAGTTTCATTCTCCTACGTTGAAGCATTCGTTTGCAGTAACAGTTTGAATTTTTAGGTTTCACTGTTTTCTTCTATATTGACAAATGTAGTTCAAACTCTAAATCATACACGGTTTGGGCTAGCTTCTTGAAACTTGACACAATATAGTAGTTCTACATTCTATCCCTAAGGTTTGTTTCCTCTTGATGTAGCCTTCAGCACAGACTGGCGAATAACACTTTCAATGAAAGGCGTTGTTAGGCTGCCAAAAACTAGAGTCTCCTGAAATCTCAACACATATTTTTTCCCGACCTTAATGATACTTTCAAGTAATGAGCAGTACACCAATCAAACTTGGATGCCCAAGTTTCGTTCTAATAGGTTGATGCATTCGTTTGCAGGAACAGTTTGAATTTCTAGGTTTCACTCTGTTTTCTCCTATATTGACAGATGCAGCTAGAACTCTAAATCAAACACGGTTTGTGCTAGCTTCTTGAAACTTGACACAATAAAGTAGTTCTACGTTCTATCTCTAAGGTTTGTTTCCTCTTGATGTAGCCTAATGCAGGGACTGGCGAATAACACTTATATTGAAAGGGGTTGCCAAACTTTCAAAAAACTAGAGTCTCCTGAAATCTCAACATATATTTTTTCATCCAATCTTCACGATACATTCAAGTAATGATCAGTACACCATTCCCACTTGGATGCCCAAGTTTTGTTCTTCTAGGTTGAAGCATTCGTTTGCAGGAACAATTTGAATTTTTAGGTTTCACTCTGTTTTCTCCTATATTGACAGATGCAGTTAGAACTTTAAATCAAACACGGTTTGTGCTAGCTACTTGAAACATGACACAATAAAGTAGTTCTACGTTCTATCCCTAAGGTTTGTTTCCTCTTGATGTACCCTTAAGCAGAGACTGGCGAATAACACATTCAATGAAAGGCGTTGTTAGGCTGCCAAAAAACTACAGTCTCCTGAAATCTCATTATATATTTTTTCTTCCGACCTTCATGATACTTTCAAGTAATGAGCAGTGCACCAATCAAACTTGGATGCCCAAGTTTCGTTCTCCTAGGTTGAAGCATTCGTTTGCAGGAACAGTTTGAATTTTTAGGTTTCACTCTGTTTTGTCCTATATTGACAGATGCAGTTCGAACTCTAAATCAAACACGGTTTGTGCTAGCTTCTTGAAACTTGACAAAATACTGTAGTTCTATGTTCTATCTCTAAGGTTTGTTTCCTCTTGATGTAGCCTAATGCAGGGACTGGCGAATAACACTTTTATTGAAAGGGGTTGCCAAACTTCCCAAAACTAGAGTCTTCTGAAATCTCAACATATATTTTTTTATCCAATCTTCATGATACTTTCGAGTAATGATCAGTACACCAATCCCACTTTAATGCTCAAGTTTCCTTCTCCTACGTTGAAGCATTCGTTTGCAGTAACAATTTTAATTTTTAGGTTTCACTGTTTTCTCCTATATTGACAAATGTAGTTCAAACTCTAAATCATACACGGTTTGGGCTAGGTTCTTGAAACTTGACACAATAAAGAAGTTCTACATTCTATCCCTAAGGTTTGTTTCCTCTTGATGTAGCCTTCAGCACAGACTGGCGAATAACACTTTCAATGAAAGGCGTTGTTTGGCTGCCAAAAAACTAGAGTCTCCTGAAATCTCAACACATATTTTTTTCCGACCTTAATGATACTTTCAAGTAATGAGCAGTACACCAATCAAACTTGGATGCCCAAGTTTCGTTCTCCTAGGTTGATGCATTCGTTTGCAGTAACAGTTTGAATTTCTAGGTTTCACTCTGTTTTCTCCTATATTGACAGATGCAGCTAGAACTCTAAATCAAAAACGGTTTGTGCTAGTTTCTTGAAACTTGACACAATAAAGTAGTTCTACGTTCTATCTCTAAGGTTTGTTTCCTCTTGATGTAGCCTAATGCAGGGACTGGCGAATAACACTTATATTGAAAGGGGTTGCCAAACTTTCAAAAAACTAGAGTCTCCTGAAATCTCAACATACATTTTTTCATCCAATCTTCATGATACATTCAAGTAATGATCAGTACACCATTCCCATTGGATGCCCAAGTTTTGTTCTTCTAGGTTGAAGCATTCGTTTGCAGGTACAGTTTGAATTTTTAGGTTACACTTTGTTTTCTCCTATATTGACAGATGCAGTTAGAACTTTAAATCAAACACGGTTTGTGCTAGCTACTTGAAACATGACACAATAAAGTAGTTCTACGTTCTATCCCTAAGGTTTGTTTCCTCTTGATGTACCCTTAAGCAGAGACTGGCGAATAACACATTCAATGAAAGGCGTTGTTAGGCTGCCAAAAAACTACAGTCTCCTGAAATCTCATCATATATTTTTTTCTTCCGACCTTCATGATACTTTCAAGTAATGAGCAGTGCACCAATCAAACTTGGATGCCCAAGTTTCGTTCTCCTAGGTTGAAGCATTCGTTTGCAGGAACAGTTTGAATTTTTAGGTTTCACTCTCTTTTGTCCTATATTGACAGATGCAGTTCGAACTCTAAATCAAACACGGTTTGTGCTAGCTTCTTGAAACTTGACAAAATACTGTAGTTCTACGTTCTATCTCTAAGGTTTGTTTCCTCTTGATGTAGCCTAATGCAGGGACTGGCGAATAACACTTTTATTGAAAGGGGTTGACAAACTTCCCAAAACTAGAGTCTTCTGAAATCTCAACATATTTTTTTTATCCAATCTTCATGATACTTTCGAGTAATGATCAGTACACCAATCCCACTTGGATGCTCAAGTTTCCTTCTCCTACGTTGAAGCATTCATTTGCAGTAACAGTTTGAATTTTTAGGTTTCATTCTGCTTTCTCCTATATTGACAAATGTAGTTCAAACTCTAAATCATACACGGTTTGGGCTAGCTTCTTGAAACTTGACACAATAAAGTAGTTCTACATTCTATCCCTAAGGTTTGTTTCCTCTTGATGTAGCCTTCAGCACAGACTGGCGAATAACACTTTCAATGAAAGGCGTTGTTAGGCTGCCAAAAAACTAGAGTCTCCTGAAATCTCAACACATATTTTTTCCGACCTTAATGATACTTTCAAGTAATGAGCAGTACACCAATCAAACTTGGATGCCCAAGTTTCGTTCTCCTAGGTTGATGCATTCGTTTGCAGTAACAGTTTGAATTTCTAGGTTTCACTCTGTTTTCTCCTATATTGACAGATGCAGCTAGAACTCTAAATCAAACACAGTTTGTGCTACCTTCTTGAAACTTGACACAATAAAGTAGTTCTACGTTCTATCTCTAAGGTTTGTTTCCTCTTGATGTAGCCTAATGCAGGGACTGGCGAATAACACTTATATTGAAAGGGGTTGCCAAACTTTCAAAAAACTAGAGTCTCCTGAAATCTCAACATATATTTTTTCATCCAATCTTCACGATACATTCAAGTAATGATCAGTACAACCATTCCCACTTGGATGCCCAAGTTTTGTTCTTCTAGGTTGAAGCATTCGTTTGCAGGAACAGTTTGAATTTTTAGGTTTCACTCTGTTTTCTCCTATATTGACAGATGCAGTTGGAACTTTAAATCAAACACGATTTGTGCTAGCTACTTGAAACATGACACAATAAAGTAGTTCTACGTTCTATCCCTAAGGTTTGTTTCCTCTTGATGTAGCCTTAAGCAGAGACTGGCGAATAACACATTCAATGAAAGGCGTTGTTAGGCTGCCAAAAAACTACAGTCTCCTGAAATCTCATCATATATTTTTTCTTCCGACCTTCATGATACTTTCAAGTAATGAGCAGTGCACCAATCAAACTTGGATGCCCAAGTTTCGTTCTCCTAGGTTGAAGCATTCGTTTGCAGGAACAGTTTGAATTTTTAGGTTTCACTCTGTTTTGTCCTATATTGACAGATGCAGATCGAACTCTAAATCAAACACGGTTTGTGCTAGCTTCTTGAAACTTGACAAAATACTGTAGTTCTACGTTCTATCTCTAAGGTTTGTTTCCTCTTGATGTAGCCTAATGCAGGGACTGGCGAATAAAACTTTTATTGAAAGGGGTTGCCAAACTTCCCAAAACTAGAGTCTTCTGAAATCTCAACATATTTTTTTTTATCCAATCTTCATGATACTTTCGAGTAATGATCATTACACCAATCCTACTTGGATGCTCAAGTTTCCTTCTCCTACGTTGAAGCATTCATTTGCAGTAACAGTTTGAATTTTTAGTTTTCACTGTTTTCTTCTATATTGACAAATGTAGTTCAAACTCTAAATCGTACACGGTTTGGGCTAGCTTCTTGAAACTTGACACAATAAAGTAGTTCTACATTCTATCCCTAAGGTTTGTTTCCTCTTGATGTAGCCTTCAGCACAGACTGGCGAATAACACTTTCAATGAAAGGTGTTGTTAGGCTGCCAAAAAACTAGAGTCTCCTGAAATATCAACACATATTTTTTTCCGACCTTAATGATACTTTCAAGTAATGAGCAGTACACCAAGCAAACTTGGATGCCCAAGTTTCGTTCTCCTAGGTTGATGCATTCGTTTGCAGTTACAGTTTGAATTTCTAGGTTTCACTCTGTTTTCTCCTATATTGACAGATGCAGCTAGAACTCTAAATCAAACACGGTTTGTGCTAGCTTCTTGAAACTTGACACAATAAAGTAGTTCTACGTTCTATCTCTAAGGTTTGTTTCCTCTTGATGTAGCCTAATGCAGGGACTGGCGAATAACACTTATATTGAAAGGGGTTGCCAAACTTTCAAAAAACGAGAGTCTCCTGAAATCTCAACATATATTTTTTCATCCAATCTTCATGATACATTCAAGTAATGATCAGTACACCATTCCCACTTGGACGCCCAAGTTTTGTTCTTCTAGGTTGAAGCATTCGTTTGCAGGAACAGTTTGAATTTTTAGGTTTCACTGTTTTCTTCTATATTGACAAATGTAGTTCAAACTCTAAATCATACACGGTTTGGGCTAGCTTTTTGAAACTTGACACAATAAAGTAGTTCTACATTCTATCCCTAAGGTTTGTTTCCTCTTGATGAAGCCTTCAGCACAAACTGGCGAATAACACTTTCAATGAAAGGCGTTGTTAGGCTGCCAAAAAACTAGAGTCTCCTGAAATCTCAACACATATTTTTTTCCGACCTTAATGATACTTTCAAGTAATGAGCAGTACACCAATCAAACTTGGATGCCCAAGTTTCGTTCTCCTAGGTTGATGCATTCGTTTGCAGTAACAGTTTGAATTTCTAGGTTTCACTCTGTTTTCTCCTATATTGACAGATGCAGCTAGAACTCTAAATCAAACACGGTTTGTGCTAGCTTCTTGAAACTTGACACAATAAAGTAGTTCTACGTTCTATCTCTAAGGTTTGTTTCCTCTTCATGTAGCCTAATGCAGGGACTGGCGAATAACACTTATATTGAAAGGGTTTGCCAAACTTTCAAAAAACTAGAGTCTTCTGAAATCTCAACATATATTTTTTCATCCAATCTTCACGATACATTCAAGTAATGATCAGTACACCATTCCCACTTGGATGCCCAAGTTTTGTTCTTCTAGGTTGAAGCATTCGTTTGCAGGAACAGTTTGAATTTTTAGGTTTCACTCTGTTTTCTCCTATATTGACAGACGCAGTTGGAACTTTAAATCAAACACGGTTTGTACTAGCTACTTGAAACACAACACAATAAAGTAGTTTTACGTTCTATCCCTAAGGTTTGTTTCCTCTTGATGTACCCTTAAGCAGAGACTGGCGAATAACACATTCAATGAACGGCGTTGTTAGGCTGCCAAAAAACTACAGTCTCCTGAAATCTCATCATATATTTTTTCTTCCGACCTTCATGATACTTTCAAGTAATGAGCAGTGCACCAATCAAACTTGGATGCCCAAGTTTCGTTCTCCTAGGTTGAAGCATTCGTTTTCAGGAACAGTTTGAATTTTTAGGTTTCACTCTGTTTTGTCCTATATTGACAGATGCAGTTCGAACTCTAAATCAAACACGGTTTGTGCTAGTTTCATGAAACTTGACAAAATACTGTAGTTCTATGTTCTATCTCTAAGGTTTGTTTCCTCTTGATGTAGCCTAATGCAGTTACTGGCGAATAACACTTTTATTGAAAGGGGTTGCCAAACTTCCAAAAACTAGAGTCTTCTGAAATCTCAACATATATTTTTTTATCCAATCTTCATGATACTTTCGAGTAATGATCAGTACACCAATCCCACTTGGATGCTCAAGTTTCCTTCTCCTACGGTGAAGCATTCGTTTGCAGTAACAGTTTTAATTTTTAGGTTTCACTGTTTTCTTCTATATTGACAAATGTAGTTCAAACTCTAAATCATACACGGTTTGGGCTAGCTTCTTGAAACTTGACACAATAAAGTAGTTCTACATTCTATCCCTAAGGTTTGTTTCCTCTTGATGTAGCCTTCAGCACAAACTGGCGAATAACACTTTCAATGAAAGGCGTTGTTAGGCTGCCAAAAAACTAGAGTCTCCTGAAATCTCAACACATATTTTTTTCCGACCTTAATGATACTTTCAAGTAATGAGCAGTACACCAATCAAACTTGGATGCCCAAGTTTCGTTCTCCTAGGTTGATGCATTCGTTTGCAGTAACAGTTTGAATTTCTAGGTTTCACTCTGTTTTCTCCTATATTGACAGATGCAGCTAGAACTCCAAATCAAACACGGTTTGTGCTAGCTTCTTGAAACTTGACACAATAAAGTAGTTCTACGTTCTATCTCTAAGGTTTGTTTCCTCTTGATGTAGCCTAATGCAGGGACTGGCGAATAACACTTATATTGAAAGGGGTTGCCAAACTTTCAAAAAACTAGAGTCTCCTGAAATCTCAACATACATTTTTTCATCCAATCTTCATGATACATTCAAGTAATGATCAGTACACCATTCCCACTTGGATGCCCAAGTTTTGTTCTTCTAGGTTGAAGCATTCGTTTGCAGGAACAGTTTGAATTTTTAGGTTTCAATCTGTTTTCTCCTATATGGACAGATGCAGTTAGAACTTTAAATCAAACACGGTTTGTGCTAGCTACTTGAAACATGACACAATAAAGTAGTTCTACGTTCTATCCCTAAGGTTCATTTCCTCTTGATGTACCCTTAAGCAGAGACTGGCGAATAACACATTCAATGAAAGGCGTTGTTAGGCTGCCAAAAAACTACAGTCTCCTGAAATCTCATCATATATTTTTTCTTCCGACCTTCATGATACTTTCAAGTAATGAGCAGTGCACCAATCAAGCTTGGATGCCCAAGTTTCGTTCCCCTAGGTTGAAGCATTCGTTTGCAGGAACAGTTTGAATTTTTAGGTTTCACTCTGTTTTGTCCTATATTGACAGATACAGGTCGAACTCTAAATCAAACACGGTTTGTGCTAGCTTCTTGAAACTTGACAAAATACTGTAGTTCTACGTTCAATCTCTAAGGTTTGTTTCCTCTTGATGTAGCCTAATGCAGTTACTGGCGAATAACACTTTTATTGAAAGGGGTTGCCAAACTTCCAAAAACTAGAGTCTTCTGAAATCTCAACATATATTTTTGCATCCAATCTTCATGATACTTTCAAGTAATGATCAGTACACCAATCCCACTTGGATGCTCAAGTTTCATTCTCCTACGTTGAAGCATTCGTTTGCAGTAACAGTTTGAATTTTTAGGTTTCATTCTGCTTTCTCCTATATTGACAATTGTAGTTCAAACTCTAAATCATACACGGTTTGGGCTAGCTTCTTGAAACTTGACACAATAAAGTAGTTCTACATTCTATCCCTAAGGTTTGTTTCCTCTTGATGTAGCCTTCAGCACAGACTGGCGAATAACACTTTCATTGAAAGGCGTTGTTAGGCTGCCAAAAAACTAGAGTCTCCTGAAATCTCAACACATATTTTTTTCCGACCTTAATGATACTTTCAAGTAATGAGCAGTACACCAATCAAACTTGGATGCCCAAATTTCGTTCTCCTAGGTTGATGCATTCGTTTGCAGTAACAGTTTGAATTTCTAGGTTTCACTCTGTTTTCTCCTATATTGACAGATGCAGCTAGAACTCTAAATCAAACACGGTTTGTGCTAGCTTCTTGAAACTTGACACAATAAAGTAGTTCTACGTTCTATCGCTAAGGTTTGTTTCCTGTTCATGTAGCCTAATGCAGGGACTGGTGAATAACACTTATATTGAAAGGGGTTGCCAAACTTTCAAAAAACTAGAGTCTCCTGAAATTTAAACATATATTTTTTCATCCAATCTTCACGATACATTCAAGTAATGATCAGTACACCATTCCCACTTGGATGCCCAAGTTTTGTTCTTCTAGGTTGAAGCATTCGTTTGCAGGAACAATTTGAATTTTTAGGTTTCACTCTGTTTTCTCCTATATTGACAGATGCAGTTAGAACTTTAAATCAAACACGGTTTGTGCTAGCTACTTGAAACATGACACAATAAAGTAGTTCTACGTTCTATCCCTAAGTTTTGTTTCCTCTTGATGTAGCCTTAAGCAGAGACTGGCGAATAACACATTCAATGAAAGGCGTTGTTAGGCTGCCAAAAAACTACAGTCTCCTGAAATCTCATCATATATTTTTTCTTCCGACCTTCATGATACTTTCAAGTAATGAGCAGTGCACCAATCAAACTTGGATGCCGAAGTTTCGTTCTCCTAGGTTGAAGCATTCGTTTGCAGGAAAAGTTTGAATTTTTAGGTTTCACTCTGTTTTGTCCTATATTGACAGATGCAGTTCGAACTCTAAATCAAACACGGTTTGTGCTAGCTTCTTGAAACTTGACAAAATACTGTAGTTCTACGTTCTATCTCTAAGGTTTGTTTCCTCTTGATGTAGCCTAATGCAGGGACTGGCGAATAACACTTTTATTGAAAGGGGTTGCCAAACTTCCCAAAACTAGAGTCTTCTGAAATCTCAACATATTTTTTTTATCCAATCTTCATGATACTTTCGAGTAATGATCAGTACACCAATCCCACTTGGATGCTCAAGTTTCCTTCTCCTACGTTGAAGCATTCGTTTGCAGTAACAGTTTTAATTTTTAGGTTTCACTGTTTTCTTCTATATTGACAAATGTAGTTCAAACTCTAAATCATACACGGTTTGGGCTAGCTTCTTGAAACTTGACACAATAAAGTAGTTCTACATTCTATTCCTAAGGTTTGTTTCCTCTTGATGTAGCCTTCAATAACACTTTCAATGAAAGGCGTTGTTAGGCTGCCAAAAAACTAGAGTCTCCTGAAATCTCAACACATATTTTTTTCCGACCTTAATGATACTTTCAAGTAATGAGCAGTACACCAATCAAACTTGGATGCCCAAGTTTCGTTCTCCTAGGTTGATGCATTCGTTTGCAGTAACAGTTTGAATTTCTAGGTTTCACTCTGTTTTCTCCTATATTGACAGATGCAGCTAGAACTCTAAATCAAACACGGTTTGTGCTAGCTTCTTGAAACTTGACACAATAAAGTTGTTCTACGTTCTATCTCTAAGGTTTGTTTCCTCTTGATGTAGCCTAATGCAGGGACTGGCGAATAACACTTATATTGAAAGGGGTTGCCAAACTTTCAAAAAACTAGAGTCTCCTGAAATCTCAACATACATTTTTTCATCCAATCTTCATGATACATTCAAGTAATGATCAGTACACCGTTCCCACTTGGATGCCCAAGTTTTGTTCTTCTAGGTTGAAGCATTCGTTTGCAGGAACAGTTTGAATTTTTAGGTTTCACTCTGTTTTCTCCTATATTGACAGATGCAGTTAGAACTTTAAATCAAACACGGTTTGTGCTAGCTACTTGAAGCATGACACAATAAAGTAGTTCTACGTTCTATCCCTAAGGTTTGTTTCCTCTTGATGTAGCCTTAAGCAGAGACTGGCGAATAACACATTCAATGAAAGGCGTTGTTAGGCTGCCAAAAAACTACAGTCTCATGAAATCTCATCATATATTTTTTCTTCCGACCTTCATGATACTTTCAAGTAATGAGCAGTGCACCAATCAAAGTTGGATGCCCAAGTTTCGTTCTCCTAGGTTGAAGCATTCGTTTGCAGGAACAGTTTGAATTTTTAGGTTTCACTCTGTTTTGTCCTATATTGACAGATGCAGTTCGAACTCTAAATCAAACACGGTTTGTGCTAGCTTCTTGAAACTTGACAAAATACTGTAGTTCTACGTTCTATCTCTCAGGTTTGTTTCCTCTTGATGTAGCCTAATGCAGGGACTGGCGAATAACACTTTTATTGAAAGGGGTTGCCAAACTTCCAAAAACTAGAGTCTTCAGAAATGTCTACATATTTTTGCATCCAATCTTCATGATACTTTCGAGTAATGATCAGTACACCAATCCAGCTTGGATGCTCAAGTTTCCTTCTCCTACGTTGAAGCATTCGTTTGCAGTAACAGTTTGAATTTTTAGGTTTCATTCTGCTTTCTCCTATATTGACAAATGTAGTTCAAACTCTAAATCATACACGGTTTGGGCTAGCTTCTTGAAACTTGACACAATAAAGTAGTTCTACATTCTATCCCTAAGGTTTGTTTCCTCTTGATGTAGCCTTCAGCACAGACTGGCGAATAACACTTTCAATGAAAGGCGTTGTTAGGCTGCCAAAAAACTAGAGTCTCCTGAAATCTCAACACATATTTTTTTCCGACCTTAATGATACTTTCAAGTAATGAGCAGTACACCAAGCAAACTTGGATGCCCAAGTTTCGTTCTCCTAGGTTGATGCATTCGTTTGCAGTAACAGTTTGAATTTCTAGGTTTCACTCTGTTTTCTCCTATATTGACAGATGCAGCTAGAACTCTAAATCAAACACGGTTTGTGCTAGTTTCTTGAAACTTGACACAATAAAGTAGTTCTACGTTCTATCTCTAAGGTTTGTTTCCTCTTGATGTAGCCTAATGCAGGGACTGGCGAATAACACTTATATTGAAAGGGGTTGCCAAACTTTCAAAAAACTAGAGTCTCCTGAAATCTCAACATATATTTTTTCATCCAATCTTCACGATACATTCAAGTAATGATCAGTACACCATTCCCACTTGGATGCCCAAGTTTTGTTCTTCTAGGTTGAAGCATTCGTTTGCAGGAACAGTTTGAATTTTTAGGTTTCACTCTGTTTTCTCCTATATTGACAGATGCAGTTGGAACTTTAAATCAAACACGGTTTGTGCTAGCTACTTGAAACATGACACAATAAAGTAGTTCTACGTTCTATCCCTAAGGTTTGTTTCCTCTTGATGTACCCTTAAGCAGAGACTGGCGAATAACACATTCAATGAAAGGCGTTGTTAGGCTGCCAAAAAACTACAGTCTCCTGAAATCTCATCATATATTTTTTCTTCCGACCTTCATGATACTTTCAAGTAATGAGCAGTGCACCAATCAAACTTGGATGCCCAAGTTTCGTTCTCCTAGGTTGAAGCATTCGTTTGCAGGAACAGTTTGAATTTTTAGGTTTCACTCTGTTTTGTCCTATATTGACAGATGCAGTTCGAACTCTAAATCAAACACGGTTTGTGCTAGTTTCTTGAAACTTGACACAATAAAGTAGTTCTACGTTCTATCTCTAAGGTTTGTTTCCTCTTGATGTAGCCTAATGCAGTTACTGTCGAATAACACTTTTATTGAAAGGGGTTGCCAAACTTCCAAAAACTAGAGTCTTCTGAAATCTCAACATATATTTTTGCATCCAATCTTCATGATACTTTCGAGTAATGATCAGTACACCAATCCCACTTGGATGCTCAAGTTTCATTCTCCTACGTTGAAGCATTCGTTTGCAGTAACAGTTTTAAATTTTAGGTTTCACTGTTTTCTTCTATATTGACAAATGTAGTTCAAACTCTAAATCATACAAGGTTTGGGCTAGCTTCTTGAAACTTGACACAATAAAGTAGTTCTACATTCTATCCCTAAGGTTTGTTTCCACTTGATATAGCCTTCAGCACAGACTGGCGAACAACACTTTCAATGAAAGGCATTGTTAGGCTGCCAAAAAACTAGAGTCTCCTGAAATCTCAACATATATTTTCTTCCGACCTTAATGATACTTTCAAGTAATGAGCAGTACACCAATCAAACTTGGATGCCCAAGTTTCGTTCTCCTAGGTTGATGCATTCGTTTGCAGTAACAGTTTGAGTTTCTAGGTTTCACTCTGTTTTCTCCTATATTGACAGATGCAGCTAGAACTCTAAATCAAACACGGTTTGTGCTAGCTTCTTGAAACTTGACACAATAAAGTAGTTCTACGTTCTATCTCTAAGGTTTGTTTCCTCTTGATGTAGCCTAATGCAGGGACTGGCGAATAACACTTATATTGAAAGGGGTTGCCAAACTTTCAAAAAACTAGAGTCTTCTGAAATCTCAACATATATTTTTTCATCCAATCTTCACGATACATTCAAGTAATGATCAGTACACCATTCCCACTTGGATGCCCAAGTTTGTTCTTCTAGGTTGAAGCATTCGTTTGCAGGAACAGTTTGAATTTTTAGGTTTCACTCTGTTTTCTCCTATATTGACAGATGCAGTTAGAACTTTAAATCAAACACGGTTTGTGCTTGCTACTTGAAACATGACACAATAAAGTAGTTCTACATTCTATCCCTAAGGTTTGTTTCGTCTTGATGTAGCCTTAAGCAGAGACTGGCGAATAACACATTCAATGAAAGGCGTTGTTAGGCTGCCAAAAAAATACAGTCTCCTGAAATCTCATCATATATTTTTTCTTCCGACCTTCATGATACTTTCAAGTAATGAGCAGTGCACCAATCAAACTTGGATGCCCAAGTTTCGTTCTCCTAGGTTGAAGCATTCGTTTGCAGGAAAAGTTGGAATTTTTAGGTTTCACTCTGTTTTGTCCTATATTGACAGATGCAGTTCGAACTCTAAATCAAACACGGTTTGTGCTAGCTTCTTGAAACTTGACAAAATACTGTAGTTCTAGGTTCTATCTCTAAGGTTTGTTTCCTCTTGATGTAGCCTAATGCAGGGACTGGCGAATAACACTTTTATTGAAAGGGGTTGCCAAACTTCCCAAAACTAGAGTCTTCTGAAATCTCAACATATTTTTTTTATCCAATCTTCATGATATTTTCGAGTAATGATCAGTACACCAATCCCACTTGGATGCTCAAGTTTCATTCTCCTACGTTGAAGCATTCGTTTGCAGTAACAGTTTGAATTTTTAGGTTTCATTCTGCTTTCTCCTATATTGACAAATGTAGTTCAAACTCTAAATCATACACGGTTTGGGCTAGCTTCTTGAAACTTGACACAATAAAGTAGTTCTACATTCTATCCCTAAGGTTTGTTTCCTCTTGATGTAGGTTCAGCACAGACTGGCGAATAACACTTTCAATGAAAGGCGTTGTTAGGCTGCCAAAAAACTAGAGTCTCCTGAAATCTCAACACATATTTTTTTCCGACCTTAATGATACTTTCAAGTAATGAGCAGTACACCAATCAAACTTGGATGCCCAAGTTTCGTTCTCCTAGGTTGATGCATTCGTTTGCAGTAACAGTTTGAATTTCTAGGTTTCACTCTGTTTTCTCCTATATTGACAGATGCAGCTAGAACTCTAAATCAAACACGGTTTGTGCTAGCTTCTTGAAACTTGACACAATAAAGTAGTTCTGCGTTCTATCTCTAAGGTTTGTTTCCTCTTGATGTAGCCTAATGCAGGGACTGGCGAATAACACTTATATTGAAAGGGGTTGCCAAACTTTCAAAAAACTAGAGTCTCCTGAAATCTCAACATATATTTTTTCATCCAATCTTCACGATACATTCAAGTAATGATCAGTACACCATTCCCACTTGGATGCCCAAGTTTTGTTCTTCTAGGTTGAAGCATTCGTTTGCAGGAACAGTTTGAATTTTTAGGTTTCACTCTGTTTTCTCCTATATTGACTGATGCAGTTAGAACTTTAAATCAAACACTGTTTGTGCTAGCTACTTGAAACATGACACAATAAAGTAGTTCTACGTTCTATCCCTAAGGTTTGTTTCCTCTTGATGTAGCCTTAAGCAGAGACTGGCGAATAACACATTCAATGAAAGGCGTTGTTAGGCTACCAAAAAACTACAGACTCCTGAAATCTCATCATATATTTTTTCTTCCGACCTTCATGATACTTTCAAGTAATGAGCAGTGCACCAATCAAACTTGGATGCCCAAGTTTCGTTCTCCTAGGTTGAAGCATTCGTTTGCAGGAACAGTTTGAATTTTTAGGTTTCACTCTGTTTTCTCCTATATTGACAGATGCATTTCATACTCTAAATCAAACACGGTTTGTGCTAGCTTCTTGAAACTTGACAAAATACTGTAGTTCTACGTTCTATCTCTAAGGTTTGTTTCCTCTTGATGTAGCCTAATGCAGGGACTGGCGAATAACACTTTTATTGAAAGGGGTTGCCAAACTTCCCAAAACTAGAGTCTTCTGAAATGTCAACATATTTTTGCATCCAATCTTCATGATACTTTCGAGTAATGATCAGTACACCAATCCCACTTGGATGCTCAAGATTCCTTCTCCTACGTTGAAGCATTCGTTTGCAGTAACAGTTTGAATTTTTAGGTTTCATTCTGCTTTCTCCTATATTGACAAATGTAGTTCAAACTCTAAATCATACACGGTTTGGGCTAGCTTCTTGAAACTTGACACAATAAAGTAGTTCTACATTCTATCCCTAAGGTTTGTTTCCTCTTGATGTAGCCTTCAGCACAGACTGGCGAATAACACTTTCAATGAAAGGCGTTGTTAGGCTGCCAAAAAACTAGAGTCTCCTGAAATCTCAACACATATTTTTTTCCGACCTTAATGATACTTTCAAGTAATGAGCAGTACACCAAGCAAACTTGGATGCCCAAGTTTCGTTCTCCTAGGTTGATGCATTCGTTTGCAGTAATAGTTTGAATTTCTAGGTTTCACTCTGTTTTCTCCAATATTGACAGATGCAGCTAGAACTCTAAATCAAACACGGTTTGTGCTAGTTTCTTGAAACTTGACACAATAAAGTAGTTCTACGTTCTATCTCTAAGGTTTGTTTCCTCTTGATGTAGCCTAATGCAGGGACTGGCGAATAACACTTATATTGAAAGGGGTTGCCAAACTTTCAAAAAACTAGAGTCTCCTGAAATCTCAACATATATTTTTTCATCCAATCTTCACGATACATTCAAGTAATGATCAGTACACCATTCCCACTTGGATGCCCACGTTTTGTTCTTCTAGGTTGAAGCATTCGTTTGCAGGAACAGTTTGAATTTTTAGGTTTCACTCTGTTTTCTCCTATATTGACAGATGCAGTTGGAACTTTATATCAAACACGGTTTGTGCTAGCTACTTGAAACATGACACAATAAAGTAGTTCTACGTTCTATCCCTAAGGTTTGTTTCCTCTTGATGTAGCCTTAAGCAGAGACTGGCGAATAACACATTCAATGAAAGGCGTTGTTAGGCTGCCAAAAAACTACAGTCTCCTGAAATCTCATCATATATTTTTTCTTCCGACCTTCATGATACTTTCAAGTAATGAGCAGTGCACCAATCAAACTTGGATGCCCAAGTTTCCTTCTCCTAGGTTGAAGCATTCATTTGCAGGAACAGTTTGAATTTTTAGGTTTCACTCTGTTTTGTCCTATATTGACAGATGCAGTTCGAACTCTAAATCAAAAACGGTTTGTGCTAGATTCTTGAAACTTGACAAAATACTGTAGTTCTACGTTCTATCTCTAAGGTTTGTTTCCTCTTGATGTAGCCTAATGCAGGGACTGGCGAATAACACTTTTATTGAAAGTGGTTGCCAAACTTCCCAAAACTAGAGTCTTCTGAAATCTCAACATATATTTTTTTATCCAATCTTCATGATACTTTCGAGTAATGATCAGTACACCAATCCCACTTGGATGCTCAAGTTTCATTCTCCTACGTTGAAGCATTCGTTTGCAGTAACAGTTTGAATTTTTAGGTTTCACTGTTTTCTTCTATATTGACAAATGTAGTTCAAACTCTAAATCATACACGGTTTGGGCTAGCTTCTTGAAACTTGACACAATAAAGTAGTTCTACATTCTATCCCTAAGGTTTGTTTCCTCTTGATGTAGCCTTCAGCACACACTGGCGAATAACACTTTCAATGAAAGGCGTTGTTAGGCTGCCAAAAAACTAGAGTCTCCTGAAATCTCAACACATATTTTTTTCCGACCTTAATGATACTTTCAAGTAATGAGCAGTACACCAATCAAACTTGGATGCCCAAGTTTCGTTCTCCTAGGTTGATGCATTCGTTTGCAGTAACAGTTTGAATTTCTAGGTTTCACTCTGTTTTCTCCTATATTGACAGATGCAGCTAGAACTCTAAATCAAACACGGTTTGTGCTAGCTTCTTGAAACTTGACACAATAAAGTAGTTCTACGTTCTATCTCTAAGGTTTGTTTCCTCTTGATGTAGCCTAATGCAGGGACTGGCGAATAACACTTATATTGAAAGGGGTTGCCAAACTTTCAAAAAACTAGAGTCTCCTGAAATCTCAACATATATTTTTTCATCCAATCTTCATGATACATTCAAGTAATGATCAGTACACCATTCCCACTTGGATGCCCAAGTTTTGTTCTTCTAGGTTGAAGCATTCGTTTGCAGGAACAGTTTGAATTTTTAGGTTTCACTCTGTTTTCTTCTATATTGACAGATGCATTTAGAACATTAAATCAAACACGGTTTGTGCTAGCTACTTGAAACATGACACAATAAAGTAGTTCTACGTTCTATCCCTAAGGTTTGTTTCCTCTTAATGTAGCCTTAAGCAGAGACTGGCGAATAACACATTCAATGAAAGGCGTTGTTAGGCTGCCAAAAAACTACAGTCTCCTGAAATCTCATCATATATTTTTTCTTCCGACCTTCATGATACTTTCAAGTAATGAGCAGTGCACCAATTAAACTTGGATGCCCAAGTTTCGTTCTCCTAGGTTGAAGCATTCGTTTGCAGGAACAGTTTGAATTTTTAGGTTTCACTCTGTTTTGTCCTATATTGACAGATGCAGTTCAAACTCTAAATCAAACACGGTTTGTGCTAGCTTCTTGAAACTTGACAAAATACTGTAGTTCTACGTTCTATCTCTAAGGTTTGTTTCCTCTTGATGTAGCCTAATGCAGGGACTGGCGAATAACACTTTTATTGAAAGGGGTTGCCAAACTTCCAAAAACTAGAGTCTTCTGAAATCTCAACATATATTTTTTTATCCAATCTTCATGATACTTTCGAGTAATGATCAGTACACCCATCCCACTTGGATGCTCAATTTTCCTTCTCCTACGTTGAAGCATTCGTTTGCACTAACAGTTTGAATTTTTAGGTTTCATTCTGCTTTCTAATATATTGACAAATGTAGTTCAAACTTTAAATCATACACGGTTTGGGCTAGCTTCTTGAAACTTGACACAATAAAGTAGTTCTACATTCTATCCCTAAGGTTTGTTTCCTCTTGATGTAGCCTTCAGCACAGACTGGAGAATAACACTTTCAATGAAAGGCGTTGTTAGGCTGCTAAAAAACTAGAGTCTCCTGAAATCTCAACACATATTTTTTTCCGACCTTAATGATACTTTCAAGTAATGAGCAGTACACCAATCAAACTTGGATGCCCAACTTTCGTTCTCCTAGGTTGATGCATTCGTTTGCAGTAACAGTTTGAATTTCTAGGTTTCACTCTGTTTTCTCCTATATTGACAGATGCAGCTAGAACTCTAAATCAAACACGTTTTGTGCTAGCTTCTTGAAACTTGACGCAATAAAGTATTTCTACGTTCTATCTCTAAGGTTTGTTTCCTCTTGATGTAGCCTAATGCAGGGACTGGCGAATAACACTTATATTGAAAGGGGTTGCCAAACTTTCAAAAAACTAGAGTCTCCTGAAATCTCAACGTATATTTTTTCATCCAATCTTCATGATACATTCAAGTAATGATCAGTACACCATTCCCACTTGGATGCCCACGTTTTGTTCTTCTAGGTTGAAGCATTCGTTTGCAGGAACAGTTTGAATTTTTAGGTTTCACTCTGTTTTCTCCTATATTGACAGATGCAGTTAGAACTTTAAATCAAACACGGTTTGTGCTAGCTACTTGAAACATGACACAATAAAGTAGTTCTACGTTCTACCCTAAGGTTTGTTTCCTCTTGATGTAGCCTTAAGCAGAGACTGGCGAATAACACATTCAATGAAAGGCGTTGTTAGGCTGCCAAAAAACTACAGTCTCCTGAAATCTCATCATATATTTTTTCTTCCGACCTTCATGATACTTTCAAGTAATGAGCAGTGCACCAATCAAACTTGGATGCCCAAGTTTCGTTCTCCTAGGTTGAAGCATTCGTTTGCAGGAACAGTTTGAATTTTTAGGTTTCACTCTCTTTTGTCCGATATTGACAGATGCAGTTCGAACTCTAAATCAAACACGGTTTGTGCTAGCTTCTTGAAACTTGACAAAATACTGTAGTTCTACGTTCTATCTCTAAGGTTTGTTTCCTCTTGATGTAGCCTAATGCAGGGACTGGCGAATAACACTTTTATTGAAAGGGGTTGCCAAACTTCCAAAAACTAGAGTCTTCTGAAATCTCAACATATATTTTTGCATCCAATCATCATGATACTTTCGAGTAATGATCAGTACACCAATCCCACTTGGATGCTCAAGTTTCCTTCTCCTACGTTGAAGCATTCGTTTGCAGTAACAGTTTTAATTTTTAGGTTTCACTGTTTTCTTCTATATTGACAAATGTAGTTCAAACTCTAAATCATACACGGTTTGGGCTAGCTTCTTGAAACTTGACACAATAAAATAGTTCTACATTCTATCCCTAAGGTTTGTTTCCTCTTGATGTAGCCTTCAGCACAGACTGGCGAATAACACTTTCAATGAAAGGCGTTGTTAGGCTGCCAAAAAACTAGAGTCTCCTGAAATCTCAACACATATTTTTTTCCGACCTTAATGATACTTTCAAGTAATGAGCAGTACACCAATCAAACTTGGATGCCCAATTTTCGTTCTCCTAGGTTGATGCATTCGTTTGCAGTAACAGTTTGAATTTCTAGGTTTCACTCTGTTTTCTCCTATATTGACAGATGCAGCTAGAACTCTAAATCAAACACGGTTTGTGCTAGCTTCTTGAAACTTGACACAATAAAGTAGTTCTACGTTCTATCTCTAAGGTTTGTTTCCTCTTGATGTAGCCTAATGCAGGGACTGGCGAATAACACTTATATCGAAAGGGGTTGCCAAACTTTCAAAAAACTAGAGTCTCCTGAAATCTCAACATATATTTTTTTATCCAATCTTCATAATACATTCATGTAATGATCAGTACACCATTCCCACTTGGATGCCCAAGTTTTGTTCTTCTAGATTGAAGCATTCGTTTGCAGGAACAGTTTGAATTTTTAGGTTTCACTCTGTTTTCTCCTATATTGACAGATGCAGTTAGAACTTTAAATCAAACACGGTTTGTGCTAGCTACTTGAAACATGACACAATAAAGTAGTTCTACGTTCTATCCCTAAGGTTTGTTTCCTCTTGATGTAGCCTTAAGCAGAGACTGGCGAATAACACATTCAATGAAAGGCGTTGTTAGGCTGCCAAAAAACTACAGTCTCCTGAAATCTCATCATATATTTTTTCTTCCGACCTTCATGATACTTTCAAGTAATGAGCAGTGCACCAATCAAACTTGGATGCCCAAGTTTCGTTCTCCTAGGTTGAAGCATTCGTTTGCAGGAACAGTTTGAATTTTTAGGTTTCACTCTGTTTTGTCCTATATTGACAGATGCAGTTCGAACTCTAAATCAAACACGGTTTGTGCTAGCTTCTTGAAACTTGACAAAATACTGTAGTTCTACGTTCTATCTCTAAGGTTTGTTTCCTCTTGATGTAGCCTAATGCAGGGACTGTCGAATAACACTTTTATTGAAAGGGGTTGCCAAACTTCCAAAAACTAGAGTCTTCTGAAATCTCAACATATATTTTTTTATCCAATCTTCATGATACTTTCGAGTAATGATCAGTACACCCATCCCACTTGGATGCTCAATTTTCCTTCTCCTACGTTGAAGCATTCGTTTGCACTAACAGTTTGAATTTTCGGTTTCATTCTGCTTTCTAATATATTGACAAATGTAGTTCAAACTTTAAATCATACACGGTTTGGGCTAGCTTCTTGAAACTTGACACAATAAAGTAGTTCTACATTCTATCCCTAAGGTTTGTTTCCTCTTGATGTAGCCTTCAGCACAGACTGGAGAATAACACTTTCAATGAAAGGCGTTGTTAGGCTGCTAAAAAACTAGAGTCTCCTGAAAACTCAACACATATTTTTTTCCGACCTTAATGATACTTTCAAGTAATGAGCAGTACACCAATCAAACTTGGATGCCCAACTTTCGTTCTCCTAGGTTGATGCATTCGTTTGCAGTAACAGTTTGAATTTCTAGGTTTCACTCTGTTTTCTCCTATATTGACAGATGCAGCTAGAACTCTAAATCAAACACGTTTTGTGCTAGCTTCTTGAAACTTGACGCAATAAAGTAGGTCTATGTTCTATCTCTAAGGTTTGTTTCCTCTTGATGTAGCCTAATGCAGGGACTGGCGAATAACACTTATATTGAAAGGGGTTGCCAAACTTTCAAAAAACTAGAGTCTCCTGAAATCTCAACATATATTTTTTCATCCAATCTTCATGATACATTCAAGTAATGATCAGTACACCATTCCCACTTGGATGCCCAAGTTTTGTTCTTCTAGGTTGAAGCATTCGTTTGCAGGAACAGTTTGAATTTTTAGGTTTCACTCTGTTTTCTCCTATATTGACAGATGCAGTTAGAACTTTAATCAACCACGGTTTGTGCTAGCTACTTGAAACATGACACAATAAAGTAGTTCTACGTTCTATCCCTAAGGTTTGTTTCCTCTTGATGTAGCCTTAAGCAGAGACTGGCGAATAACACATTCAATGAAAGGCGTTGTTAGGCTGCCAAAAAACTACAGTCTCCTGAAATCTCATCATATATTTTTTCTTCCGACCTTCATGATACTTTCAAGTAATGAGCAGTGCACCAATCAAACTTGGATGCCCAAGTTTCGTTCTCCTAGGTTGAAGCATTCGTTTGCAGGAACAGTTTGAATTTTTAGGTTTCACTCTGTTTTGTCCTATATTGACAGATGCAGTTCGAACTCTAAATCAAACACGGTTTGTGCTAGCTTCTTGAAACTTGACAAAATACTGTAGTTCTACGTTCTATCTCTAAGGTTTGTTTCCTCTTGATGTAGCCTAATGCAGTTACTGGCGAATAACACTTTTATTGAAAGGGGTTGCCAAACATCCAAAAACTAGAGTCTTCTGAAATCTCAACATATATTTTTGCATCCAATCTTCATGATACTTTCGAGTAATGATCAGTACACCAATCCCACTTGGATGCTCAAGTTTCATTCTCCTACATTGAAGCATTCGTTTGCAGTAACAGTTTTAATTTTTAGGTTTCACTGTTTTCTTCTATGTTGACAAATGTAGTTCAAACTCTAAATCATACACGGTTTGGGCTAGCTTCTTGAAACTTGACACAATAAAGTAATTCTACATTCTATCCCTAAGGTTTGTTTCCTCTTGATGTAGCCTTCAGCACAGACTGGCGAATAACACTTTCAATGAAAGGCGTTGTTAGGCTGCCAAAAAACTAGAGTCTCCTGAAATCTCAACACATATTTTTTTCCGACCTTAATAATACTTTCAAGTAATGAGCAGTACACCAATCAAACTTGGATGCCCAAGTTTCGTTCTCCTAGGTTGATGCATTCGTTTGCAGTAACAGTTTGAATTTCTAGGTTTCACTCTGTTTTCTCCTATATTGACAGATGCAGCTAGAACTCTAAATCAAACACGGTTTGTGCTAGCTTCTTGAAACATGACACAATAAAGTAGTTCTACGTTCTATCTCTAAGGTTTGTTTCCTCTTGATGTAGCCTAATGCAGGGACTGGCGAATAACACTTATATTGAAAGGGGTTGCCAAACTTTCAAAAAACTAGAGTCTCCTGAAATCTCAACATATATTTTTTCATCCAATCTTCATGATACATTCAAGTAATGATCAGTACACCATTCCCACTTGGATGTCCAAGTTTTGTTCTTCTAGGTTGAAGCATTCGTTTGCAGGAACAGTTTGAATTTTTAGGTTTCACTCTGTTTTCTCCTATATTGACAGATGCAGTTAGAACTTTAAATCAAACACGGTTTGTGCTAGCTACTTGAAACATGACACAATAAAGTAGTTCTACGTTCTACCCTAAGGTTTGTTTCCTCTTGATGTAGCCTTAAGCAGAGACTGGCGAATAACACATTCAATGAAAGGCGTTGTTAGGCTGCCAAAAAACTACAGTCTCCTGAAATCTCATCATATATTTTTTCTTCCGACCTTCATGATACTTTCAAGTAATGAGCAGTGCACCAATCAAACTTGGATGCCCAAGTTTCGTTCTCCTAGGTTGAAGCATTCGTTTGCAGGAACAGTTTGAATTTTTAGGTTTCACTCTCTTTTGTCCGATATTGACAGATGCAGTTCGAACTCTAAATCAAACACGGTTTGTGCTAGCTTCTTGAAACTTGACAAAATACTGTAGTTCTACGTTCTATCTCTAAGGTTTGTTTCCTCTTGATGTAGCCTAATGCAGGGACTGGCGAATAACACTTTTATTGAAAGGGGTTGCCAAACTTCCAAAAACTAGAGTCTTCTGAAATCTCAACATATATTTTTGCATCCAATCATCATGATACTTTCGAGTAATGATCAGTACACCAATCCCACTTGGATGCTCAAGTTTCCTTCTCCTACGTTGAAGCATTCGTTTGCAGTAACAGTTTTAATTTTTAGGTTTCACTGTTTTCTTCTATATTGACAAATGTAGTTCAAACTCTAAATCATACACGGTTTGGGCTAGCTTCTTGAAACTTGACACAATAAAATAGTTCTACATTCTATCCCTAAGGTTTGTTTCCTCTTGATGTAGCCTTCAGCACAGACTGGCGAATAACACTTTCAATGAAAGGCGTTGTTAGGCTGCCAAAAAACTAGAGTCTCCTGAAATCTCAACACATATTTTTTTCCGACCTTAATGATACTTTCAAGTAATGAGCAGTACACCAATCAAACTTGGATGCCCAATTTTCGTTCTCCTAGGTTGATGCATTCGTTTGCAGTAACAGTTTGAATTTCTAGGTTTCACTCTGTTTTCTCCTATATTGACAGATGCAGCTAGAACTCTAAATCAAACACGGTTTGTGCTAGCTTCTTGAAACTTGACACAATAAAGTAGTTCTACGTTCTATCTCTAAGGTTTGTTTCCTCTTGATGTAGCCTAATGCAGGGACTGGCGAATAACACTTATATCGAAAGGGGTTGCCAAACTTTCAAAAAACTAGAGTCTCCTGAAATCTCAACATATATTTTTTTATCCAATCTTCATAATACATTCATGTAATGATCAGTACACCATTCCCACTTGGATGCCCAAGTTTTGTTCTTCTAGGTTGAAGCATTCGTTTGCAGGAACAGTTTGAATTTTTAGGTTTCACTCTGTTTTCTCCTATATTGACAGATACAGTTAGAACTTTAAATCAAACACGGTTTGTGCTAGCTACTTGAAACATGACACAATAAAGTAGTTCTACGTTCTATCCCTAAGGTTTGTTTCCTCTTGATGTAGCCTTAAGCAGAGACTGGCGAATAACACATTCAATGAAAGGCGTTGTTAGGCTGCCAAAAAACTACAGTCTCCTGAAATCTCATCATATATTTTTTCTTCCGACCTTCATGATACTTTCAAGTAATGAGCAGTGCACCAATCAAACTTGGATGCCCAAGTTTCGTTCTCCTAGGTTGAAGCATTCGTTTGCAGGAACAGTTTGAATTTTTAGGTTTCACTCTGTTTTGTCCTATATTGACAGATGCAGTTCGAACTCTAAATCAAACACGGTTTGTGCTAGCTTCATGAAACTTGACAAAATACTGTAGTTCTACGTTCTATCTCTAAGGTTTGTTTCCTCTTGATGTAGCCTAATGCAGGGACTGGCGAATAACACTTTTATTGAAAGGGGTTGCCAAACTTCCAAAAACTAGAGTCTTCTGAAATCTCAACATATATTTTTTTATCCAATCTTCATGATACTTTCGAGTAATGATCAGTACACCCATCCCACTTGGATGCTCAATTTTCCTTCTCCTACGTTGAAGCATTCGTTTGCACTAACAGTTTGAATTTTTAGGTTTCATTCTGCTTTCTAATATATTGACAAATGTAGTTCAAACTTTAAATCATACACGGTTTGGGCTAGCTTCTTGAAACTTGACACAATAAAGTAGTTCTACATTCTATCCCTAAGGTTTGTTTCCTCTTGATGTAGCCTTCAGCACAGACTGGAGAATAACACTTTCAATGAAAGGCGTTGTTAGGCTGCTAAAAAACTAGAGTCTCCTGAAATCTCAACACATATTTTTTTCCGACCTTAATGATACTTTCAAGTAATGAGCACTACACCAATCAAACTTGGATGCCCAACTTTCGTTCTCCTAGGTTGATGCATTCGTTTGCAGTAACAGTTTGAATTTCTAGGTTTCACTCTGTTTTCTCCTATATTGACAGATGCAGCTAGAACTCTAAATCAAACACGTTTTGTGCTAGCTTCTTGAAACTTGACGCAATAAAGTAGTTCTACGTTCTATCTCTAAGGTTTGTTTCCTCTTGATGTAGCCTAATGCAGGGACTGGCGAATAACACTTATATTGAAAGGGGTTGCCAAACTTTCAAAAAAACTAGAGTCTCCTGAAATCTCAACATATATTTTTTCATCCAATCTTCATGATACATTCAAGTAATGATCAGTACACCATTCCCACTTGGATGCCCAAGTTTTGTTCTTCTAGGTTGAAGCATTCGTTTGCAGGAACAGTTTGAATTTTTAGGTTTCACTCTGTTTTCTCCTATATTGACAGATGCAGTTAGAACTTTAATCAACCACGGTTTGTGCTAGCTACTTGAAACATGACACAATAAAGTAGTTCTACGTTCTATCCCTAAGGTTTGTTTCCTCTTGATGTAGCCTTAAGCAGAGACTGGCGAATAACACATTCAATGAAAGGCGTTGTTAGGCTGCCAAAAAACTACAGTCTCCTGAAATCTCATCATATATTTTTTCTTCCGACCTTCATGATACTTTCAAGTAATGAGCAGTGCACCAATCAAACTTGGATGCCCAAGTTTCGTTCTCCTAGGTTGAAGCATTCGTTTGCAGGAACAGTTTGAATTTTTAGGTTTCACTCTGTTTTGTCCTATATTGACAGATGCAGTTCGAACTCTAAATCAAACACGGTTTGTGCTAGCTTCTTGAAACTTGACAAAATACTGTAGTTCTACGTTCTATCTCTAAGGTTTGTTTCCTCTTGATGTAGCCTAATGCAGTTACTGGCGAATAACACTTTTATTGAAAGGGGTTGCCAAACATCCAAAAACTAGAGTCTTCTGAAATCTCAACATATATTTTTGCATCCAATCTTCATGATACTTTCGAGTAATGATCAGTACACCAATCCCACTTGGATGCTCAAGTTTCATTCTCCTACATTGAAGCATTCGTTTGCAGTAACAGTTTTAATTTTTAGGTTTCACTGTTTTCTTCTATGTTGACAAATGTAGTTCAAACTCTAAATCATACACGGTTTGGGCTAGCTTCTTGAAACTTGACACAATAAAGTAATTCTACATTCTATCCCTAAGGTTTGTTTCCTCTTGATGTAGCCTTCAGCACAGACTGGCGAATAACACTTTCAATGAAAGGCGTTGTTAGGCTGCCAAAAAACTAGAGTCTCCTGAAATCTCAACACATATTTTTTTCCGACCTTAATAATACTTTCAAGTAATGAGCAGTACACCAATCAAACTTGGATGCCCAAGTTTCGTTCTCCTAGGTTGATGCATTCGTTTGCAGTAACAGTTTGAATTTCTAGGTTTCACTCTGTTTTCTCCTATATTGACAGATGCAGCTAGAACTCTAAATCAAACACGGTTTGTGCTAGCTTCTTGAAACATGACACAATAAAGTAGTTCTACGTTCTATCTCTAAGGTTTGTTTCCTCTTGATGTAGCCTAATGCAGGGACTGGCGAATAACACTTATATTGAAAGGGGTTGCCAACTTTCAAAAAACTAGAGTCTCCTGAAATCTCAACATATATTTTTTCATCCAATCTTCATGATACATTCAAGTAATGATCAGTACACCATTCCCACTTGGATGTCCAAGTTTTGTTCTTCTAGGTTGAAGCATTCGTTTGCAGGAACAGTTTGAATTTTTAGGTTTCACTCTGTTTTCTCCTATATTGACAGATGCAGTTAGAACTTTAAATCAAACACGGTTTGTGCTAGCTACTTGAAACATGACACAATAAAGTAGTTCTACGTTCTACCCTAAGGTTTGTTTCCTCTTGATGTAGCCTTAAGCAGAGACTGGCGAATAACACATTCAATGAAAGGCGTTGTTAGGCTGCCAAAAAACTACAGTCTCCTGAAATCTCATCATATATTTTTTCTTCCGACCTTCATGATACTTTCAAGTAATGAGCAGTGCACCAATCAAACTTGGATGCCCAAGTTTCGTTCTCCTAGGTTGAAGCATTCGTTTGCAGGAACAGTTTGAATTTTTAGGTTTCACTCTGTTTTGTCCTATATTGACAGATGCAGTTCGAACTCTAAATCAAACATGGTTTGTGCTAGCTTCTTGAAACTTGACAAAATACTGTAGTTCTACGTTCTATCTCTAAGGTTTGTTTCCTCTTGATGTAGCCTAATGCAGGGACTGGCGAATAACACTTTTATTGAAAGGGGTTGCCAAACTTCCAAAAACTAGAGTCTTCTGAAATCTCAACATATATTTTTGCATCCAATCATCATGATACTTTCGAGTAATGATCAGTACACCAATCCCACTTGGATGCTCAAGTTTCCTTCTCCTACGTTGAAGCATTCGTTTGCAGTAACAGTTTTAATTTTTAGGTTTCACTGTTTTCTTCTATATTGACAAATGTAGTTCAAACTCTAAATCATACACGGTTTGGGCTAGCTTCTTGAAACTTGACACAATAAAGTAGTTCTACATTCTATCCCTAAGGTTTGTTTCCTCTTGATGTAGCCTTCAGCACAGACTGGCGAATAACACTTTCAATGAAAGGCGTTGTTAGGCTGCCAAAAAACTAGAGTCTCCTGAAATCTCAACACATATTTTTTTCCGACTTTAATGATACTTTCAAGTAATGAGCAGTACACCAATCAAACTTGGATGCCCAATTTTCGTTCTCCTAGGTTGATGCATTCGTTTGCAGTAACAGTTTGAATTTCTAGGTTTCACTCTCTTTTCTCCTATATTGACAGATGCAGCTAGAACTCTAAATCAAACACGGTTTGTGCTAGCTTCTTGAAACTTGACACAATAAAGTAGTTCTACGTTCTATCTCTAAGGTTTGTTTCCTCTTGATGTAGCCTAATGCAGGGACTGGCGAATAACACTTATATCGAAAGGGGTTGCCAAACTTTCAAAAAACTAGAGTCTCCTGAAATCTCAACATATATTTTTTCATCCAATCTTCATAATACATTCATGTAATGATCAGTACACCATTC